>NC_134544.1:47672333-47974166 GCF_050624435.1 Tenrec ecaudatus | reverse complement strand
TCTCAGGGAACATGGTCTGGACAGTGATAGGCTGCAAGTTTGGCAATGTGCAGCTTAGTGCCTGGTGGTAATAGGAGACCTAGGAAGGTGGGTTAAAGCTGATGGTAGAAGGCAGGCCATGTATCCTGGCTGGGGTGAGCCGATCATGTAGCCTCGGGTTCAGTTTGGGCTGGAAGGGGGCCTCGGCCCTGGGTGATGTTGCAGAACCCGCTTGGAGCTGGGTGATTTGAAGACTGGGGTAGATGGGCTTTAGTTTGTGGGACTGTGTTGGGTTGGTAGGTTAGCTGCGAGGTCAGGAGATGGGGTGGCCACAGGGTTGGTTTAGACTTGTAGGGAGCTGTGGTGTTGGGGCAGCCAGGTGTGCAGGTCACGCGTCTGGGTCTGTCATGAGGGGAGCTGTGTAATTGAGGGCAGTTCAGTTGGGGAATCTTGGAGCTGGGATGAACCTGCAGGAGAGCTCTGGAGCTCGGTGCAATCTGGTAAAGGGGCCATGGGTTGGAGCTGCACTGGCAGGAGAGCTATGATGTTGAGGTGTACCTTGGTTGAGCTATAGGGCTGGATGCAGCCAGGTGGGGAAATAGGAGTCCCACATGGTTCTGTGGAAGAACTGTATGGCCTGGGATGGCCGGGCTGGGGAGCCACAGAGCCCTAGAAGATCTGAAATAGAACCGCAGAGACAGGGGAGGCCTAGATGGAAGAGGCATTGGCAGAAGGCAATCGGGTCTGGCCACACTGTCAGGTGCTGCGGTCAGATGTGGAAGGGTTCGGCCCTTGCATTAAGAGTTGCAGACAAACGACAATCAGTTTCTGTAGGAGTACATTTGCAGCTGTGTAAGTCACACACAGATGTGTGGCAGACTTGTTGTGGTGGCATGGGCTATGGTAAGAAAGCAAATGCAGCTCTGGCACAAGAGTGGGAGCCGCAGTGGGGTGTTGTGGAAGGATCCATCCGCATTGGGATGTGTTGCAGTCAGATGGTGGGAGGCCATAGCTGTGCTTGCTAGAGCCGTGGGTGGACCGTGGGAGGGTACTGGGCCTGGTGGTGGGAGCCTTTGGGTGAAGAGGAGGACTTCAGTTGTGGCAGGTGGTGCTGTGGGCTGAAGGCGGGAGGGTGGCATGTATGCAGGAGGGAACCCCACATAGATGGCTGTTAGGTGCTGGACACAGCAGAAAAAGGGCAGGCAGACTGCAGCGGTCTGTGGATTTAAGTGTGACTGTAAGAACCACAGTTGGGTGACTGGTGGATTCTGTTTTGGTGGCTGGGCTGAAGGCCGAAGGCCAGCGAGTGCTGGCCATGGTGGGGTCTACAGTGATGCATGTGGTGCAGGCCTGGGTAGGTAGCCCTGGCCCTAGGCTGCAGATCTCCAGGACTCCGCAGCAGGTTTAGATGGGGAGTGGGGTGAGGGTCACCTCCCAGGTAGGAAGAGCTCGAGGCTGCCATGGGGGTTAATTGTTAAGCCTGGATTCCCCAGTCAGCCTCCCAAACTGAGACTCACTGATTGACACAGAGTTCCCAATGCAACTGGTTTACCAGGACACTATCTTGCCAGAAGTCTCAGCTTGAGAACAATTTGACTCACTATTTCTCTGAATGTTAGGTATAATTTTCCAGTGAAGCTATTTGGGCCAGAATTTTATTGGGTGCTTTGAAACAAATTTTTTTTCTTTTTTAACATTTTATTAGGGACTCATACAACTCTTATCACAATCCATACATACATCAATTGCATAAAGCACATCTGTAGATTCTTTGCCCTCATCATTTTCAAAGCATTTTCTTTTTTATGGGTCTGTTACAATTTTCTGCTTCAGTCTCAATCATTTTAAAGAACTAACTTCTAATCTTATTGATACTTTCTATTGTTTTTATATTTATGCTTCATTTATTTCTATTCTAATCTTTATTTTCACCATGCATAGTGATGTAGGCCTTTCATTTGCTCTTTTATCTTCTTTTTTAAATTATGGGATTTGTTGGGAGCAAGATAAAGTGCTGATTTTCATCTTTCCATTTTGATGTATGCACTTATTGCTATAAATAGAACACTGAACACTATCCCAAAGTTTTGGTATGTTGTGATTCTATTCTAATTTTTTTCTAGAACTTTAATAATTTCCTTTACTATCTAATAGGGTTTTAAGTAGCATGCTATTCAGTTTTCATTTTTTTGTTACATTGTTCTTCCCATTGTTTATTTCTAATTTTATAGTAGTGTGACCTGAGAAGCTGCTTTGAGTTAGTTCAACAGTTTTGAGTTTATTGAGGCTTTTTTTAGTGGCCAAATAAACAATGTATTTTGGAGAATGATCCGAGTGAAATGAAAGAAGGAATGACGCAGGCACAATGTTCTGATTATGTCTATGGGATCAAATTGGTTTATTGAGTTTTTTACTTTATATCATTTGGTGAATTGCTTTCTAATTGTTCTGCACTTCATTGAAAGTGATATGTCAATGTCTATTTTTATTGTGGAAATAACTATTTGTATTTTAAATTCTGTTAAAGTTTGATTTATGTATTTGGGGGCTTTTTAGTAGAGTATGTAGATATTTACCAAAATTATGTCTTGTTGTGGTATTGACCCTTTGTTTGTCATAGAACTCAAAAGGGCCAATGGGATAGGAGTTACTTGGGTGGCATCTCCAGGGTGCCCTCTTTGTGTTGTCTCTTCTTTCATTTTCTTTTAAGCTCAGAGTTCCAGTACTGTCATTTGTATTTACTTCACTTGGTTTCTTGTGTTTTTTTTTATTGTTGAAGATGGCCTGTAGCATGAATATGTTTGTCTTCCAAGCTCCATTTCTCTCTTATGTATTTTTAATGAAAATAGTTGGTGTTAAATAATATATCAATATTGCTAACAACTAATAAGTATACTGTAATATTAAAAATCGAGATTTTAATTTATCTGATATATCAAATAAGAAAAATAAATTACTTCTAAATATTTTTCTTTGAAATTTGTCTTATTTGGCAGTATTGACATAAAATAAAACCAAATGCATAATATTGAAAAGAAAACAGCAAGCCTTGCAAAACAAACAAGCAAAATAACTCCTTCCACAAACCAAAAATTACACTCACTGCCATCAAGTCAATTTTGACTCATTGTGACCCAATCGGATAGAGTAGAACTGAACCTGTTTATTTCTGAAACCATCGTTCTGTGTAGGAGTGAAAAACTCATCTTTCTCCTTCCCCATGTTTTGAATTGCTGGTCTTGCAGTTAGCAGCCCAAGATGTAACACACTTTGCCTCCAGGACTCCTTAAATAACTCCTTATACTCCATTAATCTAATAAGTGCAAAGTTAAAATATATAATTATGAGAATATAAAAATAGTGTATGAAATGTAAAAGCTAGACTTTTATGAAAGTAAGCACTTTTCACTTCCTCAGTATTTCTTTCTTTTCAAACAATCTTAGACTACTCCAGTCAGTGCTTTTTATCCCAGAGTGCTAGTTAGCATTGGAGGAAATGTAGCTTATTGTCCACACTAGGGGAGATTTGCCTATTGTAGTAATCTGGGTACTTTAGAGAGACAAATCCACAGAAACTCATGTATAAGAGAGAGTTTTATATAAAGGTTAACTGTGAATCAAGAAAACATCCCAACCCATTGCTGCCCACGACAACAAGTCCAACATTAACCCACATGTCCAACACCAATCCACAAAGTCCTCCTCCATCTTACCCAACAGATGCAATGATTCCAACTTCAGGAAGAAAGTAGAGTCAGTGAATATGTAAGCATCTCAGCGCTGGCAGGGGTCTCCACATGGCGACTCCAGCACCCAGGGCTGCATCAGGGTAGGTCTATGTGGCTTCTCCTTAAAATGTCTCACAGGAAATGAGCCTTGCTAGCTAAAGCAGGGAACTGGCTAATGCAACTGCACCCTGGTGCAACCATCAGAAAGCAAGAGACCTGAGAACTAGAAAGGCAAGGCTCACTGAGCCATTTATCCCTCCACCCTTCAATTAACACCACATGTGTTTATCAGCCAGGTTGGCACAATAAACTAAATATCTCACCTATGAAGCAACCACATTCTTGAGTAAAGTAGAGGATTGATCCTGGGAGGTATGAGAAATCCCTTCAGAGATTTGAACGTATCCATTTACTCTAGCCCGAGAAGGAGCTCTGGTGATACAATGGCTAAGCACTCAGCTGTTAACCAAACATTTTGTATTAAGCACTCACTGGCCTCTTCATAGTAGAAAGATATGGCAGTCTGCTTCTGTAAAGACTACAACCTTGAAAACCTTGTAGGGCAGTAGAACTGTGTCCTATAAACAAAAGCATGCAATAAAATGTACTGCCATTGAGTTGATTCTAACTAAATACAGGAGCTGACAGGCTCATCATTCTCTTTCAGAGCAGCTGATGCATTTGAAACACTAACTTTGCACGTATCAGCCCAGTGCTTAATCCTCTGCATGTCTAGGGCTTCTTATTTTGTCCAATAGAGTCAGTATACTAACTCTGTGGCAATGAATAGTCCCTGGGAAAAGTCCTTGGGTGGTGTTAAATGGTTGGTTAGCAATTTGAACCTATGCTTTAAGGTGGTGGAAAAGAGGGCTGGCGAAAACTCTACGGAACAATTATATTTGGCGACACTTGAGTTGCCCTGACTCAGTGGCAATGGTCGCCATTTTGGGAAACATTGCAAGCACTGGAGGAGTCATCAGAATTGCCCTGTCCCACAGATGTCAGGTCTAGGTGGATAGGGCCTCACTTTTTAGGGTAGTGGCATTGAGGTGATTCCATTTCAGAAACAACTGAGGAAATGGTCAATAAAAAGAGATGACTTAAAAATGGCAGTTTCATATCCAGATTTCACCTGCTCAGCATTTTGAAGTGAGACATGTTATTCTTTTTTTTTTTTTGAGGGGGGGGCGGGTGGTAGAGACAGTGGTAGTAGAATTCTTACCTTCCATTGGAAAGACAGGGTTTGATTTTGTACCAAATGAGTCTCAGTATAGCTTGCGTTTTGTTGGTGCAGGTTTCAGTAGAGCTTCCAGGTTAACAAAAACTAGAAATAAAGGCCTGGAAATATGCTTACCAAAGTCAGCCAATAAAAACTCTATGGAACACAATGATCCACTCTGCAACAGATCTGGGGATGGTGCAGGACTGGGCAGTGTTTTGTTTAATTGTGTTTGCATTAACTATGAGTCAGGGGTGACTTGACAGCAGCTGACAACAATTCTTTCATATAGGGAATATTTTTAAAAAGTGAGGGTTGGGTGAGCTATTTAAGAGAAACAAAGGAGGTAGGGCAAATGGTTTTGTGAAGCCCAGAGCACGTGCCAGGCTCACAGGCTATAGTAGACAATCTCTCTTTCCACAATCAGTAGATAATCATCATTTTTCTCCTCCCTCGGATACTTCTCACCTTTTGAATCAAATCAGAATTTATTGGCCATGCAGCCTCTCCAGTGGTTGCTTTCAATAACATGTCTTTATCTGTTAGTTGCTCCACGCTCTCTCCAATTTCCTATTGCTTTTCAATGTTCTTGTCCCCACTCCCCACTTCTGTTTGATTGCTGCCATTCCTACTCTGATTGTAATTTTTCTGCTGATGAAATTAACCTTTTACTCCAAACAATCTATGTCCTAGTGGCAATCTAGCAACTTAGAATTTTATTTTTTCCCTGCTTGCTCATATTTTTTCCCCCTCTGACATTTTGAAGCTGACAATAAGTATTTCCATTTATATATGAAATGTGTCTTGGTGGCATGACACCAAGTATTCTAAAAAGGTAAATATCATTTGGAAAGTACAAATGAATGAAATATCCATATGATATTTTTCACAAAGTCAAAAATATGATAATGGTTGAGGTTGAGTGCTAATTTTGGAGAGGTTAGAATCATGAAGCATAGTTGTGAAATTCCAGTGTTACTGGTGAAATGATGTTTCTTCCCATCATTAAAATTATACTCTTTTGTCTGATAATCCAGGTAATGGGAATGGAACTTTACTCTAGCAGCCTCCTTTTTCTTATGCTCCAACACAGAACTATCCTGTGCTACTGTAATGAGTGACAAAGCCGATTACTTAGCAAAGAGGAGAGACAGAATTTCACAATATGAATAGGTATATTTTCTCTTGGATATCTTCCTCTCTGTCATTTTAAAGATATGCCCACTCATTCTTCATGGTCCTCATAGCTGATATGCATCTTTACACCACAAATCCCCTTTCGCCATCATTCTCCGAAAGAAAGTAGAGAGAATGACACATGAGATAATGTCTTCAATTGCTTTTCTATGTAGCAGGAGTCAGCATGCTGTTTGAGTTTGGCAGCTAGATGGTAAAGTCAGCTGCTTGTTTTCAATTATTCAAGCCCATTTATGTTTCACGTCAAGTTTGGATAAGTTTATATTTCTATTTTTCTCATTCTGAAATGAGACTCTTTGGATGAGTTATTCCATCTTTAGACTACTGCATGGGAAGATAGCTTCTTCTCAAGCCTTATAAAGATTTTATATATTTTGGAACAAGGAAACTCTCCTTGCTATTTGCTGGGTAACCCTTCCTTCTAACTTCTTGGCGTCCAGTTGCCTGTGCTCTGTGGCCTGTACTCAATGAAACCATATTCAGTAGATTTCCTTTTAGAACGAACAATATTACCTAACTCAAACTCCTTTTCATAGAAGCAATTTCATGTTATCTGACAAAACACTTAAATAAAGAAAAAGAAAAAAAAGGAATGAGAAGTTGATTAGCTAGTTTGGACCCTCGCAGGCTGAACCTACCTGTACTGCTGTTCCGTACACATTCAGAACACTGGCGAGTGCATGTGCTGGCCCACATGTGTTATTTATTTAATTTTACCCTGAAACCTTAGCACTGATTGCAACAATTGAGTGACTTGGTTGGCAGGGGGAATCATGAAATAAAAAAGTCCATGTCTGGCTGGTCATGTGGACAGTACCAAGTCACCAGCCCTCTCCTGCTTGGGGCTCTTTCAGAGAAGAAATCCAGAGACTTGGGTGTTATTGTTTGTTTGTTTTTTTCTCATTGATTTTTTTTTGAAACCAGGATTGGTACCCAGCAGGTCTGGAGTGGTGCCAGAATCCCATTGCGTCAGAAGAAAGGGCTGGGAATAGGAAGTGTATTGACCCAATTTATTGGACAAAGTATAATAGAGGTGACAGAAACAGCTACCAAGGTGTTTGCTCTGTGAAAGCTTTTAAAAGAGGAGATTTGGGACAATGAGCGACAAATGGAATTGTTGGTCAGAACAAGTGGTCTAAGGAAGCCTGTCCACTCTGTTGGAAGGAAAATATTCCGCCGAAGGAGTCTGCTGATTTCTGGCCAGAATTCAATTTCAGCTTTCTTGTTAATAGCTTTTAAAGCATATTGTTCATTTCTAATGCCTGCTTGTAATATTGGAACATCCAGCAGTGGTCTTTCAATGCACTGGCTTCAGGAAACAAAACCTTGGCACATTGCACTCTTCCTTTGCAAATGAAAATTAAGTGGAAGGTCTTAGACTGCGTCTCTTGCTTGCAAAATGTACCAACGTATCTCTCAGTAATTGCATGTAATATAGAAGACTACAAAATCCACTTACTCTGAAAGCCTTGCTCTGTATCCTGACCCATCGCCATCCTACTTATCCACACAGCGAATAGATATCCATGCCAACTCTCCCGGACAAAAGGGATGTCTGGCTGCAACATCACGGTGAGGACATCTCCCCCTGTGGGTGTACTGGGAATCTGAGCAAGCTTAGGTTAGTAAACTAAACGTTTCAAATCCTTTCCAACAGAAAGTTGAGGACTAAGAGCCAGTGTATGTCTATGAAGAGCTAGTCTTAACCATTGCACCAACAGGGTGGAGGGGAGATAACGAAATTAAAACAAAACCCAGTGCCATCAAATCTATTCAAACTTGTAGTGAACATATATAGGTTTTGCGATATAACTATGACTCTTCATAGCTGCTGATAGCCTCATCTTTCTGGTGCAAGGAGGCTGGTGAGTTTGAACTGACCACTTTGAGGTTAGTAGCCCAATGCTTGCCTGACAGCAGCACCAAGACTCCTAGGGGAGAATAATAGGTATATGATTCAAGACTCTTTGCTTGATCTAACCCAGTTAAATTCAGTATTTATCAAATTTTCAGATGATTTAAAATTAATGGCTTAGGCAACAGTATTTTTAGAAAGAGCTCTATAAGAAAAAGTTTGATTGGAATTAATAAGATTAAATTAGCAGAGTTAGTGTAAAGTCCCACAGTTGGGGGGCGGGCAGGGAATTATTTGCACATGGACAGATTTCTGGAGGCCTTGTATGACAGCCAGAGGACATGTGAAAAGAATTATCAAATTTTATCTAAATAAAAGATTGATGTCTGCCATCAGCTTGATCTGCTGGTTACAGGGCCACTGCAAGTGCGTGAGTAGCTGACAGAAGGGAAGACACTTCCATCACAAAATACAGTGCCAGAGTCTGCTTTACACAGAGGGACACACATCACTCATTGATTATTCTGGGACATGCAAGGTGAATTATGAATCTTTCCAGATTTATTTTCTTGGTTTGCATTAATAATATTTCCTGAGTAATAACTATTTTTAGAAGCCAGGTGACAGAGGTTAGATGTTGGGCTGTGATCTGAAAGGTCAGCAATTCGAAACCACCAGATGCTCCATGGGAGAAAGATGGGGTTTTGTACTCCCGGGAAGAATTACAGTTTCAGAAACCCACAGGGGCAGTTCCAAACGGTCCATCAGTCTGCTATGACTGGTATCCACTGTCTCATTGGAATCAACTCGATAGCCGTGAGAGAGAGAATGGCTATTTCTGTATAAGGTGCCCATGTAAATAAGACACACTACATCTAACACACAGAGTGTGTATAGAAAACTGACAACAGGTTATTCAGTTTGCAAAAAGCCTTCTCATACACACATTCTTCAGGTCAAATGTGGTCTCATTGCCAACCTCAATGACAATTCTTCCTTCGTAGGCATGACTTTAGTTAAGCACGTCCTTGTGAGATGCAATACTTATATTTATCATTTTTATTTCACCGATGATGAAACTGAGACTTGCAATCCTCAAGGTCACCCAACTGCAGATGGCCAAGCTGAAAACGTCATCTGACATCAATGTCTTCTTCTTTAGCTTTTATGTTTTGCACCAAATGAGCTAGGCTTGTCACTTCCACAGCTTCCACGGAGTGACTTGCAGAGCTGCAGGTTCAGCGCTCTCGAGGCTCTGGCTCCACCTCTCTGCTCCAGATGACCCTTCACTGACATCTACTCGGGTTATTTGATCGATCTGGAATAGTCTCATTCCTCCGTACGTTTGTGCAACAATTAGTCCAATGGGACTTGCTTTATGAAGCCTCTGAGTCCTTACAGCAGATGTAAACATCCCTTATGCAAAACCTCCAGGGTCTTAAAAATATCTATTTTTTTGCAACCAATAATACCCTTCCTTTGCAGCTTTAGAATACTATTAAGTCATGTGTACACATCTCTTTCTCCAGTCACCTAGGAAGTTGCCTGCCAACAGGACGTGCCCTTTGCTTTGCTCTCCAAAGGATGCAGCTCAGGGTTATGCTTACCACCTATGATTGGTTCACGTGGATTTCTCTCGAATGAGAGAGTAGCATTAATGACTATATAGCATACCTGTATACCACTATTATTTGGCACGAAGCTTTTAAATAGATCATTTTTGGATGGGCTGGGGAGAGTATGCCCTGATAGTATTACCAAAGGCTTAGTTGGATGAGGCACCTGTTGAGATACAGATTAGCATTTAATGAATCCATCCAAGATCTGAAATGTGCTACATATGAAAAATTGGGTAAGAGGTGGGACATTATTCAGAGTTTGGTATTTAAATGGCATTTTATTGCAATAGCATGAAATTTCATGTCATTTTGCCTATCAAAACTGGCCTTATTTGGAAGCACTTTGAGTCAAAGTGGGGAAATTTAGAATTAGAATTATGCATGTTAGTTCCTTGAATTATCCTTATTTAGAATATATAAGTTGGCGGTGAAGAAGGGCTGCAAGAGTGACACATTTCTAAGTTAAAAGAATGATAAGCTAGGAGCATAAAAATCAACCCCCAAACTTCACTATTAAATGAGTAGAAACCTATTGCATATGATAAACTCAGCTGAGAACAGAACGCACGAGTTAGGATATTTAATCAGGTAAGAGATTCCATCGACTCACACTGTTGTTATGTGTCCTCATGTTGTTTCTGACTCACAGGGACCCCATGCACAGAAGGAAACACCCTTGGTCCTGCCACATCCTCCTTGCTATTCTGCTTAAACCCATTGTAGTCGCTATGTTAATCCATCTTGTCAAAGGCATTCCTCCCTCCCTCCCTTTTTCCCTTCCTCCCTCCCTCCTTTCCTTCCCTATTCCCCTTCCTTCCTTCCTTCCTTCCTTCCTTCCTTCCTTCCTTCCTTCCTTCCTTTCTCTTCCTTCCTTCCTTCCTTCCTTCCTTCCTTCCTTCCTTCCTTCCTTCCTTCTTCCTTCTACCAATTGGCTTGTGTGTTGGTGTGGTGCGAGGAGCTGTCACTGGTAGAGCCACCCAACATGAACAGGTTGTAGCAGAGCTTCCAGACTAAGAACAGACTGAAAAAGTTGTCCACTTCAGAAGAATTGGTCACAGAAATCCTTATGCATATTCCCACTAGTATATGGTAAAATCATGGGTTTGGGTATACGTATTGTCTATTTTTGATTCCTATCTCTGCCACTTCTTAATTATGTAAACTTTGGCAACCTATATAAGTTTTAGCTTCCTTAATTTCATAGCACTGATTTATAGTATTTTTGAGGATTAATTTAATGCATATAAAATACCTTACACATCATGAGAGCTGTATAACTGTGAGCTATTATATTGTCATTTACCTTTTTATAATGGTAAAATTACATTAACGATGAGTCCAGGTTAAAAATACTTGCACACTTTGTTTAATAGGTTGTTTCTTTGCATACTAGCTTGTGGCCTTATGCAAGAGTCTCCGTTTGTTTCACTGATAAAATTGCTAAATAAATTTTCATAGCCCTCAGAATTGCCTTAAGGCCAAAGAACATAATTTTTATGTTGGTGGACTGCTAAGGGGTCCTGGAGGCTTGGTGGGTATTGTGTGATTTTGCTAACTGCAGGGCAGGTCTAGCCTCTCCTGTAGGGTCACTGAGTCAGAATCAACTCCTGCGTGAGCTTTTCTTTTTTTTCCCCCGAGTCTGCTCTCAGAGCTGTTCTTGGTAGCATGAACCTGATTTGGCCTTATGCCTTCCATGTATAGTCAGCTCATATGGAAGGAATCCATTTCTCCAACCAAAGGTTCACATTATCCAATCTCTTGAAGCTTGATTGACAATTCCTAATGCCAATTGGTTCATTCGCGGAAAGAAAACAATAGCTGCCATGAAGGCTGAAATAAGTGAACAGGCGTGTCTGTCTGTCACATGATCTCTCTAATCATAGACAGAACTACAGGTCGGAGATTTTCAGCGACTTTGGAACAGCTCAGTTCTGATGCATCAGTTTGTCGTCCATCTTCCCAATTCCCTGTATAGCTTTCATGTCGAGTGGAGCAACTGAAAAGACCATGGTTTGGATCAGACACGCCTTAATCCTCAAAGTGACATCTATGTTTTTTAAACTTTCAGAGGTCTATTTTTGCAGCAGATTTGTTCACCGCTGTATGTTCTGTGATTCCTTGCCTGCTGCTTCTACGGATGTTGATTGTTGCCAAGGCGAATGAGTCCACTGAACATTTCAATTTCTTCGTAATGTATCATGATGTGATTAATTGGATCAGTTGTTCATAAAACAAACCCCTAATATTTGGTCAACCAGATAGGTCTTTGGAGACTAAGAGGAGATTAATCTGATTTTGCCAAATAAAAAATGATGTCTGCTTCTATTTTATGATATTTTAAGATCACAGCCCAGAAGGGTTGGATTTATCTTATGTCCCAATTATATGGAGAAATATTCCTGTAGAAGAATCTCACTGCCTGTCATCCAGTTGATACCGATGAATAGCGACTCCATAGGACAGGGGAGAACTGTCCCTTGTGAGTTTCCCAGACTGTAACTCGTTGCCGGAGTGGAAACTCCTGTCTTGTTTTCCTCCTCCTGTTGTATGCATACAGTGACCAAGCGAAGACAAATCCCCTCTCCTGCTATTCAGCGGGTAGTGTCTTTGGGGGGAAAGATATGGAAGTACATATAGGTGTGCAAGCCATGACAATCTATTGTAAATGTCATTGCAAAAACTAAGCCTGGGAGAAGGTCCTATTCCAGAGCTCAGGAGGATGACTGGGTGATGCGTCAGTGAGGCTTCCCAGAGAAGGACATGCCATGGCCTCTACTGAAGGCAGCAATCAGATAAAGGGAACTTTCATGGAGGAGCACACGCTTGACCTTCCTCGTGGAATGCAGAAACTCTAATTTCAGGAAGAAGGGGAAATGACTCCGCAGGAAGAATAATCTGCAGGCGCACTTTCTTGTGAGGTTGAAGCTGTGCACACCATTTGACAATGTCTAATCTGAAACAGTAAACTCAGGCTCTATGAAATGACATTATTCATTCAGTGAATTGCTTCACTCAGTGAACTATTTCTTTCAATGGACTTTCTTTATTTTTTTTTTTCCTCCTGGGATCCATCCATATAATCTTACCCAGGCAACCAACTGACTAAAGAAGATAATTTGTGAGATGGCTGGCTTGAAATATATTGTTTCTGATTAAGAAACACTGTAAAATTAATTGACCCATACCGCCACCACTGAACACCTCCCTTTCCGTCCTTGGAAACCCTTAGTGTACTTGGCGTCCATATAAGTTCATCACTCCTGGGTTCAATAGACTGAAAATCCAAACGCCGAATTCAAGAGCATAACCTTGGTGCTGAGGGTGTTCGGGAGGTGGTGGGCAAAAGGGAGCCGATGTTAGGGAAGCCAGGAAGGAAAAGAGTGCTTTGAAACGGATTGTGGTAGCAATTATACAATCCTGCTTGATGTGACTGAATTATGGAATGATATGATATCTGTATTAACTCCCAATAAAATGATTTTGAAAAAAAAAATCCCTTGCAGCTCAAATGGTCTCTTAGCCAAGCACAAAATAACTAAGCAATTAAGCAAAATTACATTCAGAATACGATTTACCTTTTAGGATGTCATGAAGCATTTATGTTCGAGCCATTATTTAGCGATCCCTTGCTTTATTGGTCTATTGTTCCTTCTGTTGGAGAAGGTCGGCTAACCTAAAAATCATCAAAGGAGTGAGATGATGGCTGGCCGGCCACAACCTAGGAACTTCTGCACTGTCTTTCAGGTTCTGTTCTTTCACAGCGTGTTTTGAGATCGCTATTCTTATTTTTCCTCTTAGTCTTATTCATGTTCTCATTCTTTTACTTTTTTGTTTTTTCCCTTCATTTATCCAATTTTTTTTATTGCTAGTAAACCAAAGACGTAGGCAAAAATTTCATAGGTGAGCATGAAAATTTTCAGGTATTAGTGCAGATGAAATGGTCCACTTAAAAATAGAGGAGGGAAGGATAACCATGGAAGAACAGATGCCTGAGCGAAATGCAGTATTCGATGAGGTCTTTTTCCAGAGTAGTTGCTCTCAGATCAACAGATATTTTTAAAGTTTACATTTTGAAATTGCTAAGAAGAACACCAAGATGAAGATGGAAGTATGATATATATCTACGACACACTCAGAAATCCCAGGCAGAGCTTGAAAATGCTTCAAAAAAGACTAAAGAAAACACAACCATGCATTAGATCATTTAGAACAAGGAGGAAAGTGAATGTTGGTGATCAACCTATTGTGTGAAACTGGTGGCTTTAATGGTAACAGCTTACAAAGAAAACCCAGAAGCCACTGCGTAAATTCATTTTGCTCTCTAGGTCAGTCAGACCATGATTTTATATTTGTATGTGCAATGGCTGGTTCCTGTTCACAAGGTAGCTCAGCACCACGAACTGTCCCATTTAAACCCCAGGCTAGTGTTCTCTGATTTCATTGCATTTCCCCCTTCAGTTATACGACTGACAACGAACTTCCAAAATGGAATTTAGGTCAATTATAGATGCCGATCTGATCGTTTTTGCAATTGGTTAATCAGGTCTGAGTCACAGAGTACTTGCGACACGCTCTGTGGGACGATGTGAGGAAGAGAGTGAAAGAGCAGACACGCATCATCCTCAGCTACTTTGGTCCAGCCATTTCTCCACTTATTCAAGTAGGAGGGACTATCCACACACTGTTTGTGTCTACGTGGGTTGATTTTGAAGTACCTTCACCGTATAATCCATTCCTTTGAACATTCGAGCCTGGTAACTGAGCGTTCATGGCAATGGCTCTTGCTTGGCAGGTTCTATGTGGCCTGCCTGGTTCTGTTTTGTCTTTGGTGTGGTTTCTCTCAGTGTCTTCAGTGTTTTATAGTGAATTCCTGGCGTTTTCTATGGTGCTTCTCTCAGAGTGCTTTTGGTTATATAACTTTGGGGAATTTTTGGATTAAATTAAGTTACACAAATGTGTATGTATTCGTGATTTCAATATATTCATGGAGAAATTTTCCAGATAATTGATAGAAAAATATTTGAGCCAAATGTTTTCTGTAACCAGTGTTCAGTGGAATGTAGTTTGGGAACTATAGGTTAAAGGTACAAGTTTTAAATCCAAATTTTCTAATACTTTAGTAATGCCTTAAGACAATACAAGTTATGAAGAAGTCAAGGTTTATAAAATGCTGTTTCATTTTTCAGCAAAATACATCTATTTTTATAAGAATGAAACCACAAAGTAAAATATAAAATGCTGTTTCTTGGAACGATTGACAGTGAAATAACTTGGCATCATTTTCAAACAGATGCTTATTGAGTTAGGAAAAGTATTTGAAGAAAAAAATGATTCCATTTATTTTATAGGGAGATATAAATTTCACAAAGAAACAAATTCTGTTCTTTGGTTTCAATATCACATTTTATTCGTATTAAGTCATTCCACTGAGTGGTATGTATTATAGACGAAGAGGCTGAGTGTATTCCGGGTTGGAAAATTCTGAAGAGGATTGTCTAAAACTACGGTTTCCAGGGCGACAGACAACAACAATTACAAAGACCATAGGGTGATGGAAACAAATAAGTACACACACAGTTATTGGAAAACACCCATTTGTAATTTGGTAAGTACAGTGTGTACTGTAAAGGTAAACTGAGGCACAAGGAGCAGACAAAGAGAGATGACAGGACAAGGGAGAGCAGAAACAGCAGTAGCTTTAGTCGAGGGAAGCAAGTAGCCCAGGGCAGTCGGCAAGTGGGTCTTGAAAGGGTGGTGAGCGATGTCCGGCATGCGTGACAATTAGCGATAGGGTCTGACCACTCCGAGACTTGTTCGTCGACTCCTGCGGCAGCTTTTGTACTCGGAACATCTGGTCTCGCTTCCTGGTACCTGTTGTCTTACCTAGAGCTTTCGTTCTGGCTTGCTTTCGATCATGTGGGGGTGCTCAGCCTTGCTTTCCCACTCCTGTCCAGACATGTGCTATTAAACATGAGGACATTATTATTATTTATGGGCTTTATAGAGTTCCAGGTAAAGGGCTTTCTTAGACAACATTATGGCTGCTGTGTTTTGGCTTCTGGAGTGACAATTGACCATATACACCCCTTCTAAGATTGATGCCTGACAGATACTCACACATGTTTGAATATGAAATCATTAGATTCTTTCTGATTTCAAATATTACTTACATGCTCACATGGTATTGATGCATTAAAATACTGATTGAGTTACTTGATATGCTATGGCTGAGCAAGCTTTCCATCTCTCCTTGCCCCGTTTATGTTTTGTAATATCTTTTAGGACTCGAACAAATTTCTATCTTTACTTTGTAGATATTTAAAATTTTTTCATTTAAAATTAACATGAGCCCTGGATGAGAGGTCAATGTTGCCGTGTTTTGTGGAGTGTGTATCTTCTGGAAGCACCTTTGTTAATGTCAGAAATGATGTCATTACTCTTCAGGGAAAAGAGTGTATTTCTGAATTTATGTTTCTCTGCTCACATATCATTGATAATAGTAGAGAAAGAGTATTTTTCCAAAAGTAAGGCATTTGGTTAAATTAAAAGAATAGCATTTTGAATAACTTTTGAAAAACAGATATTTTGAGATATTCAGTTTCATTTAATCAACTTCAACTTTATTTAAAATCACTTTCTAAAGTAATTGGCGATGTCATTTCAAAAGGAGGAACAAAGTACATACTCTTTAATATGATTCATCGCCTTTCAGAGCAGGCAATGGAAATATATAGTTGTTTTTAATTTTTTTGAGTGTCTTGTAATTGTAATTTACACATACAAATCCCACAGGCATATGTCACCAACAGATGGTATTTATTAAAAATCTACATGCATTCTTGGATGGTGTACGTGTCATTCTGCCTGGAGACAAAGAAATGGATTAGATGGCCCTTCAAGGTCATTAAGCTTTTAACTTTAAAGAACAGGTTCTGGAGCTGCCCCACTACTTTAAAATGTGTTTAGTTTGAACATGCGTCCTTATCAGGTTCTTAGGAATAGAAATCTTGTTTGAATTATAATTATAAGAGAGAGCAATGGCTAATCTAACCAATCCAAGAAAGGAGTATTAATCTTAGTGTTAAATTTAGAGATAGATCATAGACCTGAATGCAGTTCAGATCTTTGTTTCTGCTTTCTTCCCTCCATCTCTGTGGGTTTTTTCATACTTTCTCCAGCAGCAGACATGGGCACAGAAGCAACTGTTTTTCTCTTTCTCCCCAAGAAGAAAGAAGATTGTGTAAAAAGCTCAGACCCGCACTTGAGGAGCAATCACTTATTCCCTCAGCTGAGAGTAAAGACTCGCCAGCCACCTTGCCTCAGGGCAGGACTATTCTGAAGACTCATCACAGATCCACATCTCTTCATGGAGCTTAGATGTTCAACTCCACCCTATGTACAATCTTATTTTTTTTCTCTATCCCTTACATGTTTTGATTCTAAGAGCACTCCCAACTAAACTTCATTTAGGGTAATTTCTATCCCGGAGTTTTACAGAGAATCAATCCATGGGAATTGGTTTCTAAACTAGTGTGAAGAGACTGAAGAGAAACTATTTTGTAAGTGGATCACCACTAATCCCTTACAATAAATAAGGACTGGGAGGATCTTATTTTTGGTGATGTGTTGAATGTCAGTAGCTCACGGAACCATGTCATAATTACAGTTACTGAGGTAGTTAGTTCATTGTGCCAACCTGGACGATAAACACATGTGGGGTTAATTGAAGGTCAGAGAGCTAAATGGCTCAGCGAACCTCGCCTTTTGAGTTCTAGGGTCTCTTGCTCTGATGGTCAGACCAGGGTGCAGCTGCCTTAGCGAGTTCCCTGCTTCAACTGGCAAGGCTCACTTCCTGCAAGACATCCACAAGGAGAAGTCACATGGACCGACCCCATGCAGCCCTGGGTGCTGGAGCAGCCGTGCGGACACCCTGCCAGCTCTGAGATGCTTACACATTCATGGATTCGGCTTTCCTCCTGCAGTCGGCATCATAGTGTGTGTTTTGTGAGATGGAGGAGGACTTTGTGGATTGGTGTCAGACATATGGGTTAATGTTGGACTTGTGGGCTTGGGAAGCACTGGGTTGGGATGTTTTCTTGATGTGCGCTTAACCTTTATATAAAACTCTCTCTTATACACGAGTTTCTGTGGATTTGTTTCTTTAAAGTACCCAGAATAACATAATTACTAACATTTTATTCATGATTAACTGGGATGATTCTCTTGGGGGATAATGCACTGGCTGGGTAATGTCTGAGGTCCTTTAGAAGTTGGAGGAAGTAGTAGTAGTTGGAGGATTGTGGAATTTAATTTCAGCTGATGGGAGTAATTGGTGCATCTGATAAATCCAATTAATAGTGAAATGTGGAAACCAGGAGACTAGCACTTCTCATTGCTTGAAGATGATACAGAAACCTCTGTCTTGCCAAATAATCCACTTCTTCCTTTTTGGATGTATGATCAATTTTACCCAGTGACCAGAGTGAAGTCACAGAATTAACTGGTCAGGAAAACAAAACACTGGCTCTACAAAGGCAGAAGAGAGACTCTCCCATTAACATGCTGTGGGGCTTGGTGAAACTGTAATGGCAGCGCTCTGGAGTTATGTACAGGACTAGATCATGAGGGCTCTGGAGCAAGAGGGTCATTACTTAAGGTCAAGTAAGGAAACGTTAATTGATGTGGGGCACTTCTCAGTGCTGTAGCATTTAAGTACCCGCAGAACCTGGAAGATAAAGTTTACATGTTGCTAGTTTGGCTCTTGAAATCTTGAATGTCATGGTCCATACCAAATTAAGATAGACATTCCAGAACTACTATAAAGATCAAGAAGCTACAAAAGACACTGAATGGAGATTCTAATGTGACCTTGTCACAGATGACTATCAGTGGTTGAGTACTTTATCCTCCAAAGTCATTAGAAATGAATTGGTAGGTAGATACCAGCATCATCAAGAACCAAAGAAGTGGTGTCTTCTAAGAACACGGGCTGAGGGTTGGAGCTACAGAACCACCTCATTCACTGGAAAGGATAATAAGAGTTCAAACTAACTGGTCAGGTAGCAGCACATATTCATTATTAGTATGGAGATGTACCAGGAAATAGATTCTGAAATGGAAATTTTAGGGAAGAGGATATGTTTTCTCGATTCATCACAGGGTTGTAAGCTACTTGAGGGCAGATCATTACCTGTCTCCCGCACTGCTCTATCTTCAAACAATAAAATAATGCCTAGTATATAAGAGGCTTTGGATAAATCTTGTTGAATGAATGATGTTTTTATAAAATGATGTAGGAGGGGCATAGTCAATGCCATTGACAGAGCCCTGGCAAGATTGCTTTGGATTTGAACTTCTAACTACCAAGGTAGGTATGTCTCAAGCAACACCCTCTACTTTTAAGTGAGATTCTATAATTCAATAACAACACAGGACTCAAAGACAATAATCATGAGTATAGGGTTAATTATGGACAATTAAGGTGAGAAACGCTTGGGATACAGTTGTTCATTCAGGACTTGTCACAAAGTTCTTTTAGGGCTGCTAATAAAGGCCTTAATGTCATATCACTCTACTGAAGCCTCAAACCGAAGACACTTAGTTCCAGCATTGGGGGTCAGCAAACCCAGCTTCCTGAATTCAGTTCCCAGAGGCACTCCGCGCCACAAACCAGCTTCTTGCCCCAAAGCACTGAGCTTCACTTGCTCTGTGGACTAGGAGGCTTACTGCTCTGGCTCCTGCTCTGCCTCCTGGTTCTGCTGCTGCTGTTTCTCTGACCCTCCTCAGGTATAAATGCTATCTCCTTGGATCAAAGACTTTCACTGCACATGAATCATGGGATCCATAGGACTTGCTCCACTCTTGCCTCTTCTCTGTCGCTGGTATTGAATCCCTTTTCCTATTTCTGAGCTGGTTCATTTAAAACATCGCATGGTGTCAATCACAATAAATCCTGTTAACAAGCACTCACAGCTAAACCCTTCCAGTGTCTGCCCCTTGTTATGTTTCAAGGACTGCCTCTTGGCACAATGTCGTGCTTCGGCAGTACTATTCTTCACAGTGTTATCCAGTTTGTTATTGATCACCCAAACTGGATGCCTTTGCATAGACAACCAAAGACAAGTAAACATCTTTCTAGTACTTTCTGATTTCAACCAAAGTCCTTGTGATGCTGGTGATAATATCACTTGATCTGCATCTTTTGAATTCAGCTTGGATTTATGACAGCTCTGTCAATGCTGCAGCCATTGTTGAGTTATCCTCAGCAAAATTTTACTTACCTGTGATGGTAATGCTATTGTTCAATAATTTCCACATTCTTCTTGGTCACCTTTATTTGGAATAAGCCCAAATACAGACTAATTATAGTTGTGTTCTTTGGCTTGGTAGTTTGCCTTGCAAATTACTTGCCATAGAGACATCACTTCATTAGAGTATTGAAGTATTCCAAGTGGTATTTTGTTTATTCTTAGAGCCTTGGTTTTTGCTAATGTTTTCAGCACAACTTGACTTCTTTCTTCATTACCATAAGTTTTGATTATAGAGTACAACTTAATAATGGTTGAATGTTGACTCATTCTTTTTGGTAGAGCTGCTCTGTGTGTTCCATCTTTTAAAAAGATGTTTCCTGCATCATTCAATAATTTTCCCATAGAATCCTTTAGTATTACACAAACACCCCCCCCCCAGTTTTTTTCATCTGGAGATGTGCTAAGTATGTTCTAACCTTTTGATTTTCTAACTCCAGGTCTTTTCACATATCATTATAATTTTTTTAGTTTTTATTTTATTGGGGGCTCCTACAATTCTTATCACAATCCATCCATATATCCACTATGTCAGACACACCTGTGCATATGTTGTCATCATCTTTTTCAAAACATTTCTTTCTACTTGAGCCCCTGATATCAGCTCCTCAATCCCCCCCTCCATTCCCCCTCTCCTCATGTCCCCTTGATAATTTATAAATTCTTCTTCTTTTTTAATATTTTGCTTTGTCTTCTCAAGCTGCCTTGGGAAATTTTCTGTTCAGTTCTTTTACTTAATCATTTCCTCAATTCATTTCAGATGTTCTATGTTGAAAAATAAACTTCAGAGTTGCTTCTGATATGAGAGTCATTTTGGTCTCTTCTTTCCTTCCTATGTTTTTAATAACCTTTTGCTTTCGGCATGTATATTCTTCCTGTTATCCCACAGTTTGTCAGGTCTAGCTATAAGTTCAGTGTGCCAAATTGTTTCTTGAGATCTTCTCTAAATTCCGACATGAAATATCCCATAAGTCCAATTGGCAAGGCAAAAAAGGTCATCAAACTTATTTATTGTTTCAAACCCATTTTATTGGGAGTTAATACAGATATCATATCATTCCATAGTTCAATCGCGTCAAGCAGTATTGTACAATCTCCATCACAATCAGTTACCAACCATACTTTTCCTTCTTGAACTCCTTGACATCAGCTCTCTTTTACCACCACCTCACCACTGCACCCCACAAGAACTCTTATTCTACTTGCTGTCCCTTTAGGTTCATTAATCCTGGGTTTCGTATACTGAAAAGTAGAAAAATATATAACAAATATTCAAGGGGGCGACCTCTGATGACATAACACATCTGAAATTAACTCGAATATGAACAAACAAACAAGCAACAACAACAACATACAGAAAACATTGAAAACTAAATCAGGCCTAAAGTGAATCAGAGGTGGGTGATCAACTGCCAAGGTTGTAACCGTTCCAGTCAGGCGTATCATTTGGCTCTTCTGTAGTCATCTCTCCAACGCACTTTGTTTAGTAACCAGTTTCCTCCCATCTTTCTATGATTGACTGAGGGGGGGCCACCTGAAGTTTATTTCCTGTGTAGATCCCACACATGTATCTTGGGCTCCCACTGTCATCCATAGCCTTCTGCAAATTGGATGATCACAATTCAGGCTCTGCTAATCCTCTCTCCTTCAGCTTTGGATTATATGATGAAATGCTCCTTCTCATTACCATCTCCAGACCTGTAGATATATGGGGGAGGGGTGTGCTTCTACTCCTCCATCCCTCAACCAACTTGATCCCATTATTCATTTCCATTAAGATATGCACTAAAGAAAGGAGTTTAATACATTGCTTATTCTTAGGGATTTTTGTTCAGTTGATCAATTTGTTGAAGAGGATGGTGGGATTTTTAAATAAATTAAGTGATGCTGGAGATATTTAGAAACAGACTGTACTTATAGTTTAAAATTATGTGGGAAATTTCTCTGATGCCTAACTCAACCCTACCTTTCTGACATACATTCTAAACTCAGTTGGAATTGAGTCTTATTAAGCTGAGTCTTGGTCTGAACAGGATTTTCTGTGATCAATGCCTTATAAAAGAGGGGTTTACTTTAAACATTTCAGGGTAGAGAATTTTCATGAGACGATCCTCCAGAAAGCCAAGTTACTAGGAGCTGAGCTACCAAAAGCATGTTCTTTAAAAAATGGCCAAACAGGAAGGACCTTGGGCCTCTACTCAAACACTCCCTCTGTGCATGAATACCTTCTTTTATTAAATTGGAACTCTATGATGCTCACTCTCCCGACACAATGGCTGGAGCCAAAGTGGGTGAACAAGTAAATGTGGTGAAGAAAGCTGATGGTGCCCGGCTATCAAAAGAGATAGTGACTGGGGTCTTAAAGGCTTGAAGATAAACAAGCGGCCATCTAGCTCAGAAGCAACAAAGTCCACATGGAAGAACACACCAGCCTGTGTGATCGAGTGGTCCCAAAGGGATCAGTTACCAGGCATCAAAGAACAAAAAATCATATCATTGACTGCACACCTCCGTGATAGGATCGCTGAAGACAAATGGGTGCACAAGCAAATGTGGTGAAGAAAGCTGATGGTGCCCGGCTATCAAAAGAGATAGTGTCTGGGGTCTTAAAGGCTTGAAGGTGAACAAGCGGCCATCTCACTCAGAAACAAATAAGCCCACATGGAAGAAGCACACCGGCCAGTGCGATCACGAGGTGCCCAAGGGACCAGATATAAGGCATCATGCAAAAAAAAAAAAAGATATAAGTGTGTGTATGTATGTGTATTTATGTGTATATGTATATATGTATGTGTATATATATATTATATTAAATGAAGGGGGAAGTGCAGAGTGGAGACCCAAGGCCCAAGTGTCGGCCAATGGAGATCCCCTCATAGAGGGGTTTAGGAGAGGAGATGGGTTAATTAGGGTGTGAGGTAGTATCGATGAAGAACACAGCTTTCCCCCAGATCCTGGATGCTTCCTCCCCCCAACTACCATGATCCGAATTCTACCTTGCAGGGCTGGATAGGACAGAGGCTGTACACTGGTACATATGAGGGTTGGAGATACAGGGAATCCAGGGTGGATGATACCTCCAGGACCAAGGGCGTGAGGGACGATGCTGGGAGAGTGGAGGGTGAGTGGGTTGGAAAGGGGGAACTGACTACAAGGAGCCACATGTGACCTCTTCCCTGGGAGAGGGACAGCAGAGAAGGGGGGAAGGGAGACCCCGAATAGGGCAAGATATGACAAAATAACGAGGTATAAATTACCAAGGGCATATGAGGGAGGGGGGAAAAGGAAGGGAGGGGGGGGGAAAAAGAGGACCTGATGCAAGGGGCTTAAGTGGAGAGCAAATGCCTTGAGAATGATTGGGACAGGGAATGTATGGGTGTGCTTTATACAATTGATGTATGTATATGTATGGATTGTGGTAAGAGTTGTTGGAGTCCCTAATAAAATGTAAAAGAAGAAAAGAGAAAAAAATGATTAGGGCAAAGACTGTACAGATGTGCTTTATACAATTGATGTATGTATATGTATGAACTGTGAAAAGAATTGTATCAGCCCCAATAAATTGTTAAAAAATAAAAAAAATGGCCAAACAGATATTGATCTAATACAATATCTGGAACTGAAAGATTAAGAAGTATTATCTTATGGTTGGAAGTCAAACTTGCTTGTGATACTCAGTGCCTGCCATACAAACCTTGCCTATCCTGTCAGCCTTTCTCTTTGAATGCCTGAAGTTTATTTTCAGAATTCACTGACTTGACTGGCTCAGACTACCTTGATACGAACAAAAATCATAATTTATTTTAAAGACTTTATTACAAATAAATTATTTTAAAGACTTTTAAAGATTCCAAAATAAGAGTAGAGTAGTGGACTCGATAGAATCATTAAGCGTCTGTGACAACCTCCTGGGAGACAGTACAATTCTGCTGGTGGCGATGACAGTTGGATGGAGATGACAGCATATCCAGCAATCTGCTCATTGGAAGTCAGCTGCCTTTTCTGAGTTACAGAATGAAGTCCAAGGTAGTTATCATCTAATGCATTGTTGAAGACTACCTGCCGAAAGGCAAAACAATCCACTTTTTAAAATCTACGGGTAAAGCTGACAAGTGTTTAATTTGGGGCCGATGCAAAATAGCTTTCTAAAACCAAGCCACCAACCTACGGAAACCCAAACTCATTGCCATTGTGTTGATTTCAACTGATGGTGATCTCATATGTTACAAAATGTGGTTTTTCTGCAAGATTTTCTTGGCTGTAATCTTATGACAGTGAATCACCAGGCCTTACTCCCATGACTTTGCTCACATCCAACAGTTAGGTTAGTAGTCAAGTACACTGTGCCACCTGGAGGCTTTTTTAAAGCTTGAGCCAAGACACATTAAAAACACAGAGCATCTCTGAACTCTAGTACATGCATGGGGTTAGATATTTCAAACAATTGAAGCATCATTCTGATTTCTTCCTTGGCTTGCTCTGCTGCTTCTTTCCTTGAAAAACCATTTTCTTCTTCTTCTTCTTCTTCTTCTTCTTCTTCTTCTTCTTCTTCTTCTTCTTCTTCTTCTTCTTCTTCTTCTTCTTCTTCTTTCAGTCAATGGCACCCCCATCTGGATTTTCCATGTGATAAACCAGAGTACCAAGGGGAAATTGAGTTTTTCAAGTCTAGTTACAAAATTTCCAGCCAAGTGCTCAGCCTGGCTCATCTTGGGTCAAGGGGCCATAGGTGGAATAGTGAACTCTGAGCAGGGCACGAGGTCACAAAAGGTATACCTGTTTTCACAGTAATCACTTAAGGTATGTATCAGGAAAGGATGTAAGCAGGACCGCGAGAGATGAGTGAGAGGGGTATATACAGTAGGCACGCAGTGTTCCTTGCCACATCCTCATATTCTTTAGATAGAAATGAGTCACTTCATTTCAATCTCTTTAAGAATATTAATAGCAGCTGCATCCAGGGATGTTACATAAAAGGTATAATAGGTCTACATGGAGATTCATTTTCATTTCACCCTCTTGAAAGATTGTCCTATTTTATGAATAAAATGCTTAATAATGCAGAGGAAGCCAGCAATTAGAACTGTCAAAAATGCATGCTACACCTAGAGAAGCACACGAGAGTCATGCGTAGCCATTCCAGCATTTAAAAACAACTTTTTCATGCCTGGTTAGTGTTAAGCAAAATCTGTATTTCAGAGCAGATTGGCCCCCAAAGAGAAGACTATCATTTGTAAATGCTAAAGAGCATCCATGCTATTTAAAACTTATCCATGTGCTTAAACTTTTCCCCCCTCTAGTACATACTTATGCAAAATATATGCTGTGCAAATAATCTGAGAAACTGCATTATATAAGGAGAACATGGGCTCATTAGCAACCTGCGGTAGGTGGACAACACCCTTGATAAAAGCCAAGAGGACTGGACGCACTTGCTGATGAGGACCAAGAACTGTAGCCTTCAGTGTGGATTACACTTGAATGAAAATAAAAGAGAAGTGATCAAAATAGATCAAGATACACCCTCATGATAAATAGAGATGCGATTGAAGTTGTTAAGGATTTAATTTTATTTGGTTCCAAAATCAAAACTCCTGGAAGCAGCAGTCTAAGAATGAAATAAGGTATCGCATTAGGCAAATCTGCTGCAAAAGACCTCCTTAAAGAATTAAAGATCAAATATGTACAGGTGAAAGCTGCATCAGGAAATATGAAGAGAAGAAACGATACATTTGAATTATGGTCGTGGCTCAGAACATTGAACTTACTATGGACTGCCAGAAGAACAAGCCAATCTTTGAAGGTGAACAAGCGGCCATCTAGCTCAGAAGCAAAAAAGCCCACATGGAAGAAGCACACCGGCCAGTGCGATCACGAGGTGCCAAGGGACCACGTATAAGGCATCATGCAAAAAAAAAAAAAAAGATATATATGTGTGTGTGTATGTATGTGTATATGTATATATATATATGTGTGTGTGTGTGTGTGTGTGTATATATATATATATACACCATATTAAATGAAGGGGGAAGTGCAGAGTGGAGACCCAAGGCCCAAGTGTTGGCCAATGGAAATCCCCTCATAGAGGGGTTTAGGAGAGGAGATGGGTTAATTGGGGTGCGAGGTAGTACTGATGAAGAACACAGCTTTCCCCCAGATCCTGGATGTTTCCTCCCCCCAACTACTATGATCCGAATTCTACCTTGCAGGGCTGGATAGGGCAGAGGTTGTACACTGGTACATATGAGGGCTGGAGACACAGGGAGTCCAGGGTGGATGATACCTTCAGGACCAAGGGTGTGAGGGACGATGCTGGGAGAGTGGAGGGTGAGTGGGTTGGAAAGGGGGAACTGATTACAAGGATCCACATGTGACCTCTTCCCTGGGAGAGGGACAGCAGAGAAGAGGGGAGGGGAGACTCCGGATAGGGCAAGATATGACAAAATAGCGATGTATAAATTACCGAGGGCACATGAGGGAGGGGGGAGAGGGGAGGGAGGGGAAAAAAAAAAGAGAACCTGATTCAGGGGGCTTGGGTGGAGAGAGGATGCTTTGAGAATGATTGGGGCGGGGAATGTATGGATGTGCTTTACACAATTGATGTATGTATATGTATGGATTGTGATAAGAGTTGTATGAGTCCCTAATAAAATGTAAAAAAAGAAAAGAGGAGAAAAAAATGATTAGGGCAAAGACTGTACAGATGTGCTTTATACAATTGATGTATGTATATGTATGGACTGTGATAAGAGTTGTATGAGCCCCTAATAAATTGTTAAAAAAATAAAAAAAACAAAAAACAAAAAAAAGAACAAGCCAATCTAAGTTGAAAGTATAGCCAGGATGCTCCTTAGTAGCTATGGTGAAGTGAAATAGTGTTAACATTGGTCTTCTCTTCCTGTCTTTGTAATTCCTCCCAAATGTTTGGGTAAAACCATGCAAATAGGATGCATGGGATACTAATCGAGATGATTGGTCAGTTTTGCCATTCTTCTGGGGATTGGAGATCATAGATTTTTTTTCATATTGGGTTTGTCTCTGTTGTATTTTCTCACTGTTCATAGCCCTCTTGACTCTGTTATGTATTTTTCTATGTGATCCAGCATTTTCACAGGATAGGTGTCTCTATATAGACAATACTAGAATAAGACAAAAGGGGTCCTGGGAGATATGATGAGGGAAGTTGGGCCAGGGCGGTGGTGGTGGAGGGAGAACTGATACCAAGGAGTTCAAGTAGGAAGAAAATGTTCTGAAACTGATTGTGGTAGTGATTGTACAACACTAATTGATGTGATTGAACGATGGAATAGTATGATTTCTGGATTGGATCCGACTGGTTTGGAATAAACACAAAAGAGAGATCACTCTCAGGAGCAGGAATAGAGAATTCCATAGTCTTCAAAAAGAAAAGTCATTTGTTGAGAATTTGCAATCCTGCCTGAAGTAGCAGAGCCAAGGGAAGAAACAGAGGCCCAGGCACTGAGACTGGGAGACAGAACAGAGGAGTTTCATTGAAACTTGAAGTAGAATAGCAGGCTTCCTGGCTCTTAGAGCAAGGCTGCAGCTAAGCGATCATGTAACTGTGAGGCCGAGGACCAGAGAGACATACCTGTCTGAATGACTAAGAAGAAGCATTACAGACAAAAGAACTATAGGCTTAACTTACATCAAAAAGTTGTATTGATATATAATTCACATATCATACAGTTCAATAGTTCAGTCATATTAAAATGAGTTGTACAAACACCACTACAATCAGTTCTAGAACATTTTCTTCCTTCTTGTACAGATTATTAGCTTCCTATTTCTTTCTCCTCTCTTCTCTCCAATAAAACAATAATCCAGTTACTGTTTCTATATATTTATATATTCTGGATTTCATATACTGGAAAATATGCCAAAAAAAACCCCAGTCCAAACAAACAAACAAATATCCCAACAACAATAACAAAATAAATCATAGAAAAACCTCAATAAAAAAGAAACCAGAACAAATTAAAATTGAGTCAAAAGGCGATCAAATTATGTGGTGCTAGTTTTTCACCTAAATGATACTGCAACAATCCATTTTCCACTGCACTTTGCAAAAGAGCAAGGTATTCACATCCCTGATCCATGGTCCAGGGAAATCACTGGAGGCTTAACCCACAGGCATTTCCCATCCATTCATTTTTTAATTTTATTTTATGAAACAACTTTAAAATGAGTCAAAGGGGAGATCAAATGATAAGGTATGACCTTTGACCTAACTGCATTTGTCATAATCCAGCTTGCAATGTTCTTTGTTTAATAGCAAGTGAGGTAGTTAATTGTGCCAACCTGGCTGATAAACACATGTGGGGTTAATTGAAGGGCAAAGGGATAAATGGCTTGGTGAGTCTCGCCTTTTTAGTTCTCGGGTCTCTTGCTTTGTGATGGTCACACCAGGGTGCAGCTGCCCTAGCTAGTCCCCGGCTTCAGCTGGAAAGGCTCACTTCATTCAAGATATCCTTGAGGAGAAGCCACATGGACCTACTCCGATGCAGCTCTGGGTGCTGGAGCACCCCTGTGGAGAAGCCTGCCAGTGCTGAGATGCTGACACGTTCACTGATTCAGCTTTCCTCGTGCAGTTGGCATCATTGTGCTTGTTTTGTGAGATGGTGGAGGACTTTGTGGATTGGTTTCGGACATGTGGGTTAAGGTTGGACTTGTGGGCTTGGGCCACACTGGGTTGGGAAGTTTTATTGATGTGCACTTACCCTTTATATACATCTCTCTCTTATACATATGAGTTTCTGTGGATTTGTTTCTCTAAAGTACCCAGACTAATGCAATATGATACCTTGGAAGTGAGGTACTGCAGAAACAAATCATAAGATGGACAGTTGATGTTTGTTTGATCTCTCACTCATGGTAGTTTTTCTTCTTTGTCTACTCAGAGGTCAGATAAATCCACATTGTTTACTCAGTGGTTTTCTGGGAAAAATATAGGAATTAGGAAAATAGAAAATTTGTAAGCCTACTGCTTTCAGCCATTAAAATGGGATGTTTAGATGGGTTTATGCCATACCTATAAAGAAAGCTTTGAAAATAATGCTCCACCCAGTGCTTTGGAGTACTCAAGAATCAATGGTCTTTGTCAGAAGCTGGAAAAAATCTGGAACCATGAAGAAAACTCTCCTGTAGGACTGAATGTTAAAGAGAGTCTGAGAGCAGGCTAAAATGCTTGCTAGGTGACCACCTGAATCTACTTGTTGAGTTGAAGTGGGAGAAATGCCACAATAAAGAGACGGGTTGAGTTTGGTCACTGACACTTTTGACTTGGTTTACAGGGGGGGAAAAAGGAGAAGATGAGAGCGGGGTGACTGGTCTAAAGTTCATGACCTAAGACGAGGGGGCTAGGCTTGTTGAGTATTGGTGAGAGCCCATGGTCTAAAGGAAAGGTGACCAATGGGCACTCTGTTGAGGCTGAGTGAGGCAGCCCACATTGAGTTGACCAGAACCCGACCAGATGGAGATTTTTGAGCCCATGAACTGGTGCATATTTTTACTGACTTCATCGATAGCCTGTTCTGATTTAACTTTGCTTGTGGAAGCTGACTTCACAAGGTTCCAACTGGAATGGAGATTCTTCATGTCGAAAAATGTGATTGTCTCCTCAAAGTACTGGGTTGATGTAAGTGGGCAGTATAGAAATTGGAAACCCAAAGTTTGGGGATAAAGGCATGAATGGTTGGGTTACAAATTTTCATAGGTTGGGGGAATATATTCATAGGATTGTAGGATTAAAGTATAGATGCTACTTAATTGCAATTGTGAGGCTAAAGAAGTATGTACACATGCCAAGCTGGCAAGGGGTGGATTGAGGTAGTTAATTTATTGTGCCAACCTGGCCGAAAAAACATATGTGGGGTTAATTGAAGGACGGAGGGATAAAAAAGTGAACTAAGAATGCACTAAATTTCTTTAAGCTTGGTGTGCCAGCCTTGTGGGCTCTGGCTCAACAGCGAGCAACAATTTCCCATGGCTGAAGCCCAAGGGGACATGATCCCAGTCTTGAGGAGAACCTCTGAAAGCTAGTCACAGGACCTCACACCAGAGCTCCCCATGCTTTTAATTGCCTTGAGCTCATATCCTGGGGGTTGGGGTTTGTGGGTAGCCATAGATTTGGAGCAATTGAAAAGATGTAAGGAAATTTACCTGAGATCGTTCAGGGGGGGAGTGTCAGTTCCAGTTGGCTGAGAAAAAAAAACAACCTCTCTGATTAGCTAGATCTCCACCTCTTATGGTGAGCTTGACACTTCCAAAATCAGGGCACCCCATATGCCCAATATAAAAAATAGAGAAATAAATTTTCTCGGTAAAAACTGAAAATCCCAAGCTCATTGGTTAACTCCAAGCCAACTGGTATAATGAGTCCTCTAACACACACTAACACAACAAGGAAGCCCATGCTAAGGAATGCCAGAAGTTAGCTACAGAGCCCAGAGGCTTTCAATATAATAAAGACCCCTTGGAGCAAGTCTCAGTTTCCTAATAACTTAATTCAATTCCACCTGGCCAGGTGAAAAAATAAACACCAAAACCTATGAGCTATTAAGGTATCAGCGATCTTGACACAAGCAAGAACAACTCCACAAGCCCAACAGGGGGAGCTACTGTCTACCCTCAGTGGCTCTATATGCAGCTGGAGAGGTCTGGCCAGTCCTCTGCATGACTGGGAGACCCCCTGCCTGCTGCAGTGCTCTCCAGTGCTGAACAATGCTGTGGGAACTGCTGCCTGGCATCTACTGTGATCTTGCCTTCAAGGGTAATTCCATACAGCATATATGGGACCCTATACAAAGCAGGCACACCACCCTACCTTGAGGCAGGATTGGAACTCCTCCACCCCACGGTCAGGTAATCAAGCCTCTGTTATCTCCTTACTTACTATTATTTTTCTTCTCTCTTTCTTCTCTCTCTTCTATCGTTCCCACCACAGTTGGTCTCAGTGAGCCCGTTTTTGTTCCCATAATTTCTCCTTTTCTTTATTTTCTTCTTTTTCTCTCTTTTTCCTCTTCTCTCCCTCTCTTCCCACTCACATGCAACTCCTTGCTTCTGGGCCACTATCCTCTACCTAGGGCAACTCAACACAAATTGCAGGGGGAACTCCAGCCTGCTTCTTTTGGAGCACTGCACACCACACAAGGCAGCTGTGATGGCCCTCTACAGTGCTCCACACTGCTAAGGAAACCTCAGTCTGGCTTCTACGATGATCTTGCTAACTAGAGAAATTCCACCCAGCACCTATGGGATCCTGCACTAAAGGGGTGCAGCAATATGTTACCTTGGGGCAGGGTTTAAACCCTTCTGGCCCCACATTTAGATGATCAGGGGTCAGCAACTTCCTTACTCTTTATTTTTTTCTTCTCTCTTTCTTCTCTCTTTCCCACACAGTCAATCTTAGCAAGCACAGTTGTGTTTGTCCCCTTCTTTATATTTTCTTCTTCTCCTTTCTTTTTTCCTGTCTTTTCATTTCTTCTTCTTCTTTTTTTCTTCTTTTCTGTTTTCCTCCTCTCTCTCTCGTTCCTTCCACATGCCACATGCTCAGGGCAACTCCACCCATTCAGTGGAAGCAACTCCCACCTGCCCCCTCTTACAGTGCTGCATACTTCACGAGGCAGTGCTACACACGGCATGGCACAGGGCTCAGCTGCCTCCTTATCTATATTTTCTTTTCTTTGGGTTTCTTTCTTTTTTCTTCTTCTGTGTTTTCTTCTCCCCCCCCTTCTTCTATCTCTTCTGTCTTTCCTGTCAGTCTCAGCTGATTCAAATTTTTTCTTCTTGTTTTCTTTTTTGACTATATTTTTACTTTTGTTTTATCTTTGCATTTGTGTACGTGTTAGTTTTTTTAAAAAACAATTTATTAGGGGCTCATACAACTCTTATCACAGTCCATACATATACATACATCAATTGTATAAAGCACATCTGTACATTCTTTGCCCTAATCATTTTTTTCTCCTCTTTTATTTTTTACATTTTATTAGGGACTCATACAACTCTTATCACAATCCATACATATACATACATCAATTGTATAAAGCACATCCATACATTCCCTGCCCCAATCATTCTCAAAGCATTTGCTCTCCACTTAAGCCCTTTGCATCAGGTTCTCTTTTTTTCCCCCCTCCCTTCCCTCTCCCCCCTCCCTCATGTGCCCTTGGTAATTTATACATCGCTATTTTGTCATATCTTGCCCTATCCGGAGTCTCCCCTCCCCCCTTCTCTGCTGTGCCTCTCCCAGGGAAGAGGTCACATGTGGCTCCTTGTAATCAGTTCCCCCTTTCCAACCCACTCACCCTCCACTCTCCCAGCATCGGCCCTCACACCCTTGGTCTTGAAGGTATCATCCACCCTGGATTCCCTGTGCCTCCAGCCCTCATATGTACCAGTGTACAGCCTCTGCCCTATCCAGCCCTGAAAGGTAGAATTCGGATCATGGTAGTTGGGGGGAGGAAGCATCCAGGATCTGGGGGAAAGCTGTGTTCTTCATCGATACTACCTCACACCCTAATTAACCCATCTCCTCTCCTAAGCCCCTCTATGAGGGGATCTCCATTGGCCGACACTTGGGCCTTGGGTCTCCACTCTGCACTTCCCCCTTCATTTAATATGGTATATATATATATATATATATATATATATATATATATATATATATACATATACACACATATACACATACATACACACACATATATCTTTTTTTTTTTTTTGCATGATGCCTTATACCTGGTCCCTTGGCACCTCGTGATCGCACTGGCCGGTGTGCTTCTTCCATGTGGACTTTGTTGCTTCTGAGCTAGATGGCCGCTTGTTTATCTTCAAGCCTTTAAGACCCCAGTCACTATCTCTTTTGATAGCCGGGCACCATCAGCTTTCTTCACCACATTTACTTGTTCACCCACTTTGGCTCCAGCCGTTGTGTCGGGAGAGTGAGCATCATAGAGTTCCAATTTAATAAAAGAAAGTATTCATGCATTGAGGGAGTGCCTCTCCACTTTGTAATCTTCTCTCTCTCTTTTTGTTATAATCTCACTCTCTTTCCTTTCACAAGTTACTACCAGCCTCCAGGCCATTTCCTTCCACCTAGGGCAACTCTGATGGCCCAGTTGGGAGAGCTCCTACCTGCACTTGTTGGCTTTACATGCACCTGGGGAAATCATGCCTGTGTTTCACCATGCCCCAAGTGGCTGGAGTATCTCCCCTTCAAATGCCTGGAGGAAATCACACCTGCACCCCAAGCCACTACAAGTGAATAGGGGAACTCCTTCCCACCATCTGTGATGCTCCATGTTACTGGGGGAACACCTGTCCAACCTTCACAGCAATCTCTCTGACTAGGATAATACCGCTTGCCAGCTACGGTGCTCTACACCAAGGAGGGTGCACCCACACGCCCTCCGCAACACTTCAGTTTCAGAGGGAAACACCACATACCACCCGAGGTGCTTTAAGCCCTGTGAAATACACCACTATGGCTTACTGAGAGATCAGCCAGTGAAATTCTATCCTCGTGGGCCCACAACCACCCAACCAGTGTCCCACAAGAGGACTATCCAATTCACATTCCAAATAAGTGAATACTGGTTAGCTAGGGAAAGAGTGAAACCTCACGAGGATAAAACAGTAGCCTGACCCCCCCAGTGCAGCTACCTGTAGGTACTTTGCACAAGCACTCATATGAGTCCCCCAAGAGAGAGCCCAGTGCTCTTTGAGTCTATAAAATGGCACTGGGCTCCTCTAAGACAACACATAAACAGCAGTAAGCCCCAACAGCCTCAAGAAAAAGGAAAATCAGAAGTCAATGATGGAAGAAGTCATGAACCTAGTGATGGGCATAGAAGAAGCAGACGTTGACTTGCAACAGAAATTTCCAGAATGCTGCTTGGAGTCATATAGGATATGAGGGAAGCAATACAAAAAAGAATGAAATGATAGAAGAGATACAGGCAATGCACCAAATGGGAATACAAGACCTAAGGGATGAAATAGCAAAATCCAGTAGCAAATTACTTAACAGACTTTGCCAATAGACTTGAGGTGGCAGAGAATATCACCAGTGACTTACAGGATAACCAAGCAGACCTCAACAAATGGGAAAAGCAGTCAAATAAGATCATCAGAGAAGCTGAAGAAAACCTGAGAGTCATGTGTGATGCTATAAAGAGTAACAATATTAGAACAATTAGACTACCAGGACAAAACACAACAAAATTCAACAGTAAAAATAGCGAGGGAATCCTTAAAGGAAAATTTCCCCAGCTTAATAAATGAATATCAGGCAACCATTCAGGAGGCTGAGAGAACAACAGGCAGCTGAATCCCAAGAAGAATTCACCAAGACACTTAATAGTTAAATTATCCAACTATGAGGAAAAGGAGAAAATCATAAGAGCAGCTGAGGACAAACAAATAGGCATTTATAAAGTTACCCAGATAAGAAAATGTTCAGACTTATCAGCGAACACAAGGAAGAAGAGGAGGTAGTGGAGTAACATATTGCAAAAACTGAAGGAAAATAATGCAAACCCAAGAATACTATACCCAACGAATTTATCTTTTAAGATAGATGGAGATGTAAGTGTCTTCCCAGACAAGGAAACATTCTAGAATATATGAAAAGAAACCCAGACCTACAAAAGATCCTTGCTAATTCAGGGCAGATTAACACTCACAGAGCACAAATAAGAGATCATCTCATAGAACAAATCTAATCAGAGGGTGACAAAGAGAAAACAGCCGCCAAGATATCATTAGCTCAATAGTGAAAAAAGGCAAGAATGAAACCCACATATACACACAGAACACAAACTGATTAGATAGGCAGGTGGGAAAACACCCAACACAAAATGTCCAAGTTGGCAACACAGAGTCCACAGATGGATGTAATAACACTGAAACTCAATGGATTGAACTCAGGCATTAAAAGGCAGAGGCTATCAGATTGACTCAGAAAATATAACCCATCAATTTGCTGCCTAGAGGAGACACATCTCAAGCTTGCAGACAAAAACAGGTTGAGAATTAAAGGCTGGAGAAAAATATGCGAAGCAAATGGCAATGCAAAAAAAAAAAAGCAAAATTAAGCAGGGGTAGCAATTTTAATCTCTGACAAAACTGATCTCAAGATACATGGCATAACAAGGTGGGGCACTATATAATGCTCAAAGGAACAGTAGACCAAGAAACAGTCAGCATAATAAATATTTATGCGCTCAACAAGAATCCCGCGAAAGTAATAAATCAGACTCTACAAAAGATGAAAAAAATTACAGGCTCAACAATTATAGTAGGAGACATTAATACACCACTCTCTGAAAAAGAAAGATCACAGGGAAACTTAACAAGGAAGTTAAAGATATAAGAAGCATAACTGGATGACCTGATGTGATATATATTTTCTAAGATTTCCACCCAAGTGCAAAAAATTCACATTCTTTTCATGTTCACATGGCACATACTCAAAGATAGACCTCATGTTGGAACAAGTCGAACATGAGTAAATTCAAGATTATACAGACGTCTCTCTCTGACAACTATGCCATAAGCCTGGAAATCAACAAAAGGATGATGAAAAACATAAGGGCAAACAATTAGAGGTAATTTACTCTCTATTGAAAAAGGAGTGGGTATTGGCCCAGATCAGAGATGAATTCAGGAAGTTTTTAGAAACCAAGAAAATGAAAATACGACATACACAAACCTGTGGGACACAGCAAAGGCATTTATCAGAGGAAGGCTGATAGCAATATATGCACACATGAAAAAGGAAGAGAGACTTTTGGTTGTTATGATGGCATAAAATTTACACCAATTAGAGCAGAGTAAACAGAACAATCCTACTAATAGCAAAAGGAACGAAATAATAAAAACCAGAGCTAAAATACAGGAGAGGGAAAACAAGAAAACTATGGAAGAAATTAATGTAGCTTAAAGTTGGTTCTTTGAAAGGATTAACAGAATTGATAGAGCGCTGGCAAACCTAATCAAAGAAAGGAAGGATCAAATTTTTAAAGAGAGGACTAGCGATGAAACAGGGAACATTATAATGGACCCTCATGAAATCAAAAGGATAACTATACAGTACTATGGAGGCCTGTGCTCTAACAAATTCAACAACTTGGAAGACATGCACAAATACTTTGAAAAACAATCCCTTCCTAGACTACCCTAGGCAGTCATCAAGAGACTCATAGCGATGGAAGAAACAGACAAGGTTATCAAGGGATTACTAACAAAAACTCCCTCGGGCTAGGTGGCTTCTCAGGAGAATTCTACCAAAAATTCAGGGAAGAACTGACACCAACCCTACACAAACTTTTCCAGAACACAGAAAAAGACGGAAAATTCCCAAACTCTTTCTATGAAGCTAGTATAACTCGGATATACAAAGTGGGCAAGCATCCTACAAAACAGAGATTATAGACTGGTATCCCTAATGAACATTGATGCAACGATCCTTAATAAAATACTGGCCAATAGAATACAAAAGCATATAAAAAAACAATTCACCATGACCTAGCGGGATTCATACCAGGGATGCAGGGATGGCTCAACAGATGAAAGACCATTAGTGTTAGTCGCCACATTGACATGAAATATTATAAGAAACACATGATAATATCAACAGATGCAGAGAAACCATGTGACAACATCCAAAACTCATTCCTGTTTAAGACACTCAAGAAGATAGAATGAAAGGAAAATTCCTCAATACTATACAAGCTATATATGAAAAACCAAGAGCCAACATGGTGATCAGTGGAAAAAAGACCAAAACAATTCCAATGAAAAAGGGGACTAGACAAGGATGCCTGGGTCCTCAATCCCATTTAACATCATATTGGAGATCCTAGCTAACAACATGAGACAAAGAAAACACATCAAAGTTATTCATCTGGAGAATGAAGAGGCAAAACTATCATTGTTCACAAACGATATGATTTTATATATCTAAAATTCCCCAAACTCCACAAGTGGAGTTTTGGGAGCAATAGAGGAATATGGCAGTGTGACGGATTAGAAGATCAACAAATAGATATCTATGACTCTTATACACATCAGACAAGATCATAGATGAGGCAATTAAAAAGGTAGTACCTTTTACAATAGCCAAGCACACATTAAAGTATCTAGGGATATACCTGACTATAAAAACAAAAGATTTATTTGAGGAAAACTACAGAATACTATTACATGAAACCAAAAGTGACCTCAACAAATGGAAGAATATCTCATGCTTGTGGATTCGAGGAATCAATATAGCGAAGGCACTATATATGTTAATGTTGCCCCAATACGAATACCATTATCATACTTCCAAGAATTGGGAGAAAAACTGATTACCAATTTCATATGGAGAGGGAAGAAGCCCATAATTAGCAGAGAACTCCTTAAGAAGAAGAATCAAATAGGAAGGCATGCTGTACCTGATATTAGCATATATTATACAGCCACACTGGTCAAAACCACATGGTATTGGTATAACGACAGATCCTCAGATCATTGGGAAAGAACCAAAAATCCAGAAATAAAGTCATCATCATGCAGACAACTGATCTTTGATAAAGGCCCTCAAAATATCAAGTTGGAAGCAGATGCCCTCTTCAACAAGTGGTGCTGAAAAATTGGATATCTACCTGCAGAAATATGAAGCAAGACCCTTACCTCACTCCATGCACAAGACCCTTACCTCACTCCATGCTCAAGGTAAATCACAGACATTGAGGTAAAACCCCAAACTATTAGGGCCATTTATGAGGGAATTGGGACAAACCTGAGAACCTTGGCACAAGGAATACATAGGCTATCAGAAATAGGGAAGGATACAAATACAGGGGAGTCGCAAATTGACAAGTGGGATATAGTGAAGACAAATCACCTGTGTACATCAAAATAATTCTCCAAGAGATAATAAGAGAGCCCCAGACTGGGGAAACATCTTTAGCAATCACACATCAGACAAAGGCCTTATTACTAAAATGTACAATACTTTACAAGCTTACAATAATAAAAAAACAAAACTAACCACCCCCTAAAGAGGTGGGCAAAAGACCTAATCAGAAGTTTCACAAGGGAAGAAATCTGACTGTCCAGTAAACATATGAGAACATTTTCCTGATCATTAGCTATAAGAGAATTCCAAATTAAAGCAACGATGAGGTACCACCTAACACTCTCAAAGATAGCCCAATTAAAAAAAAATCAGAAAGTAACAAGTGTTGTCGGGACTTTGGGGAGATAGGAACTCTCATCCATTGCTACTGGTCCTGTAGGTATGCACAGCCATTACAGAAATTAGTTTGGCGATATCTAAAACAGATGGATATTGAGCTACCTACCATATGAACCAGCAATCCCCCAACTGGGCATACACCCAGCAGAGGCAAGAAACAAACTACGGCCAGGCATCTGTGCGCCAATGTTCATTGTGGCACAGTTCACAATCGCAAGGAGTTTGAAACAACCCAAATTTCCATCAACAGATGAATGGAGCAGAAAACTGTGGTACATACATTGGAGTACTATGCATTCCTAAAAAGCAGTGATGAGCGCATGAAGCACATTGCTGCACAGGAAGAATTGGAGGAAATCATGCTAAGTGAAGTAAGCTAAGCACAAAAGGACAAGTTCAACATGAGTCTGCTGAGGTAAGCTGAAAAAACAAAAACCATAAAACAAAAACAAGGCATAGAGGAAAAGCATCTATATACATACTTCTCTTGGGTGAGTTCCAGCAACTATGGCAAGGGCCAAACCCTATCCCGGGATACATATGACAGTCATTTAATAAGAGGTAGAAAGAAAGAGGGAAATAAAAGATATGGGTAGTGGGGGAGCCAGGCACTAACCCACCCAAAGGGAGCGTATAGTTTACATCTCCACAGGAGAGGGAGAGATAGACCAGGCTTCAACCCGATGTGCCAAGACATAAATAGAAAATACCAGCATGTACGAGAGAACAAATAGAGAGGTCTGCAGGGCCAGCCTCAACCCCAACTATGTGGACACCACCCCCCACTCCAAAGAACACACTTCAGAGGAAATCACTAGGCCTAAAGCTTGGGGAGAGGGGCATGTCAGATAAGAGTACATGGGCAAAAAGAAAAGGGATGGAGAGTGAGGAGAGGACACCCTGACCCACCAAGCCCTGAGAACAGTGTTCCTTCTTGGAGCAGACAGTGCACAGGGAGGACTGTAGGGCGGCCCCACCATGGGTCATTGTGTCCCTCACTGAACCATGGCACTGTGGAGGAAAGCACTGGAGACACAATGCAGGAATAATGCACCATCTGGCCTCATCAGGATGGGGTGAGGCACTGAGGGAATGCAGCCGCGCAGCAGGATGATCAGAGTGATGAAACCTTCAGGGAATATCAGAAAGTGACTATGGAGGTAGAGTGGGCCACCTCATCAGACTCGACTGGAAAACACTTGCAAAGGCCAACAAGCAGACCTTGAACTATTTATAGGCTTTTCCATTTTTGTCAGTGGCTTTCTTCTAGTTATCTTTATTTTGTTTTTGTAATTGTTTTATTGGTTTTGACTTCCTTCATGGTTTTATTTGGCTTTGCCTGTTTTTTTTGCAGTTATTAATGTATCTGCATGTCTATCTAGATGAGATAGGTGGGATAAATAATTCAGAGATGAAAAGAATGGGACCAAAGTTTCAGCAGGGATGAGGGAGAAAGGGAGGTGCAAGAAAGGAAGAGGGCAGGGTAACCAACACAGGTACAAGGGAACAACAAGTGAACTAAAATCAATGGAAAGAAGGGTGTAGGTTGCCCAGTGGGGCTCAATCAAGGGCAATGTAGCAGCGACAAACTAAACCAAAATGAAGGCCGAATATGATGGTGGGACAAGAGGGAAGTGAAAGGAAACAGAGGAAAGAATGAGGAGGCAAAGGATGGGTTTATAGAGGCCTAAATACAGGCATGTACATATGTAAATACATATATAACAAGAGGGAAATAGAACTATATATTCATAGCTACATGTTAAGAATTAAGGTGGCAGATAGACAATTGGTCTCAGCTCAAGTACTCCCTCAACACAACAACACTTTGTTCTAACAATCTGGCCTTCTGTGATGCTCTCCTTCCCGAAATGACCACTGAAGACAAAATGGGTGCATAGGCATATGTGGTGAAGAAAGTTGATGGTGCCTGGCTATCAAAAATATAGCATCTGGGATCTTAAAGGCTTGAAGATAAACCAGTGGCCAACTAGCTCAGAAGCAATAAAGCCCACATGGAAGAAGCACACCAGCTTGTGTGATCATGAGGTGTCAATTAGATCAGGTATCAGATATCTAAGACCCAGAGCAAAACTACACACAAAGTGAATGGGGAGGGGGCATTGAGTGGAGATCCTATGCCCATCTTTAGACAATTGGACATCCCCTCACAGAGGGGCCACAAGAAAGAGATGAGCCAGTTAAGGGGTAGTATAGCACCGATGAAACACACAACTTTCCTCTAGTCCTTTGGTGTTTCCTTCATGCCACTATCATGACCTCAATTCTACCTTACAAATTGTATTAGACCAGAGCATGCACACTGCTACAGATAAGAGCCTGCACCACAGGAATCCAGGATAGATAAACCCTCAGGGACAACAAGGAGAGTAGAGATACCAGAAAGATTAGGGGCTGGTGGGGGGAGAAAAGGGGAATTGATCACAAGGATCAACCTAGAACTCCCTCCCAGGGGGGCAAATAATGGATAAGTGGGTGAGGGGTGACGGAGGGCAATGTAAGATATGGAAATAGTAATCTATAGCTTATCAAGGGTTTGTTAGGGATGGTGGGTGGGGGAGGGAGGAGGAAGAAATGGGTAGCTGATATCACGGGCTCAAGATGGAAGAGAATACTTTCAAAATGATGATGGCGGCACATGAGCAAATGTGTTTGATACACTGGATGAATGTATGGATTGTGATAAGAGATGTAAGAGCCCCCAATAAAAGTATTTTTTATAAAAAGAAAGAGAACAACACATATACACACACTTTTTTTTCAATTTTACTTCAAAGCCACAAGTACACAGTGAAAGAGCTGCATATGACTCTTGAGCCAAAGTTTGCTCACCCCTATACTGGGACATAAGGTAATTCTATTGGGAGTGTCAATTTGTCCATTGGTATAGAATTTAACACACAGTCGAGAAAAGGAAATTATATAAGTATAGACTAGCTCTGAACCCTATTAAAAATTTAGTTAATTTGTACATATTAAACTCTTAAATCATGGGGTACTATTTACACTAAAAGGGGGTGGTAAAAGGGCATAATTTCAAATGACATTCATTGCAAAGGCAGAATAATTCTTATCAGAGTAATACATAGAACAGGAAAGCATGCATCCTTAACATTTTGTAACCTGCTAGATTTCTTGGTAAACTTCACACATGTGACTATGAGTTCTCATTGGCCATTGGCATTCCATTATCTGGAATTCCATTACCTGGTGTCAGAATAAGGTTAAGGAAGTTGGAGAGTTGAAGACATGTCTCATCTGCCTCCCAGGAATCATTCTTGCATGAAAGTGGCTTTGGATTTTCCTTCCTCTTGTGTAGTCAGAGGAGGTCAGTCATGCTGTCCATTCCATTTTCTTCAGAAGCGAGCATGGTGAGACTTTATCTTAAGGACTTTGGACATATGGTGTAGTGGGTTGCCTTTTCCCTCATATATAGATTCACAGGCTCAGAAACCCACAGATGCAAGTTCCACTTTGTCTTTTAAGGGTCGTTATGAGGAGCAATGGACTTGATTACATTGACTTTTCACCTGGAAAGATTCATTATTGGAAAAGGACATTACATTTGGTACAGCAGAAAGTAAGTGAAAAAGTAGAAGACACAGACGATCACTGTAACAGTGGTATCAGACATAACACATCCATGGATTTGGCAATTGTGCGTTCTGTCTGAATGAGGGTCACTAGGAGTCAGAACCTACTGGACAGCACACAGCCGTGACAAAATCACAGGCACAGGGAACCGAAAGTTAGTATAAAGACATTGCTGTCCTCATTATAGTGCACTCTGTATAAAACAGTAGACAAAACAATGTACATGATTTTCAAAAAGTGTGTGTTACATTTTCCCCAAGACTTGACTTTGTAATGATTATAATGTCACTGTAAAGTATGCACTCTAGGTCCTACGACACATTGATTGCCATGTAGTCATTGGCTCATATTTGAAGAATTATCTTTGATCATAATGCCCAAGATTCTGTTTCCTATCTGTGTTAGAGAGGGTTTTCTACAGAAACAAAACCAGGACACTTATGATGCTATCTATCATCTATCTATCTATCTATCTATCTATCTATCTATCTATCTATCTATCATCTATCTATCTATCTCTACCACATAAAGACATAAACAACTAACTAGTACACAGAGCATTACAAATGGCTCAGTTCAACTGACTTCCATGAGACAGTTAATATACTGGCAGTCCTTAAACTCACAAGGGCTGCTGAGTGCAATACAGGCATGTACATATGCTCTTCTGTAGAGCACTACAGGCAGTCCATCCACAGGTAGCAAATAGCAGGGCAGGTCACCAACAGTCAGCCAGATGAAAGGATCTAACAGTCCCCAGCTCAAGTAATGTGTACAGGAGCAGTCTGGTGACGCAGGTCTCAAAGGAACCCAAACTATAGCCACATAATCCACAGGTTGGTGCCTGACAGGCAGCGTAGTTCACAAGTTGAGGCAAAGAACTAGCTAAGGCAGCTGTACACTGGTCTGATCATCAGAGAACAAGAGACAGAAAGGCAAGGCTTGCTGAGCCATTCCTTATTAATCCCACATAGGTTTATTGGCCAGGGACAATAACCTGCCTATCACACTATCTTGTGCAAATCCATAAAGAACATTTGCATAGAGCTCTAGTGTAAAGAAGCTTATTTTCATTTTGGTGTTCTGTGATCTAGACTTCACTGGGCAATCTTCCTACTTATTTGAAGGGCTAAAGGGTGTTTGCCCACCAAACCCTCCCCCTCAGCCCACCCCCAGTGCAACTGTTAAACCCATTGTTATTGGCAAGTCAACAGATTCTGGCTGATGGAGACCCTATGTGTCAAAAAGCAGAACTGTTCCATATGGGTTTTTTGGGGTGAAGAAATACTTTTGAACTTTCAAGTTGAAAGAACTAAAAAAAAATATATATATATCAAGCCTCTGGAGTCTTACAGGCTTGAAGTTGAATGAGCAGAGAAGCAAGCCTGTACCATCACTAGGTGTCGACAGGATCAGGTAACAGGCACCAGAAACCCAAAACAAAACAACAAAAACCATATTGTTGAGAAAGGGCGGCGGGCAGAGCAGAGACCCCAAATCCATCTGTAGACAATGGGGTGTCCCCTCCAAGAAGGGTCGCAAGTAAGGGACAAGTCAACAAGGGCTTAGAATAGCACTGATGACACACGCAATATTACTTTGGTTCTTTGAAGCTTCCTCACCCCCCACTATCATGACCCCAGTCCTGCCTTTCACTGCGATCTAGCATGGACACTGGTACAAATAAGAGCTCAGACACATGACATCCAGGTCAGATAAACCCCTCAGGAACAGAAATGGGAGTAGCAGAGCAATGAGAGTAGGGGAAGGTGGGGGATAGAGGGGAGGAAGGGGGGAACTGATTGCAATGATCGACGCATATTTCCACTCCATCCTCCATCCCCAGAAGGAAAATCAACAGAAACCGTGGGTGAAGGGAGATTGTGGTCAGTGTAAGGTATGAAAATAATAGTAATTTATAATTTATCAAGGGGTCATGATGACTATGCCAAGGTATTTCACCATGTGGTTCATCACGAATTGTGGATAGTCTTGAGATGAATGGGAATTTCAGAACACTTAACTATGCTCCTGTGAAGCCTATACATAGATCAGGAGAAGTTGTGCAAACAGAACAAGGGAATTCTGTATGGTTTAATCAGGAAAGCTATACATCAAGATTATATCTCCTCACCATACTTATTCAATCCATATGCTGAGCAAATAATCACAGAAGCTGGATTATATGAAGAAGAATGTGGCATCAGGACTGGAGAAAGGTTGACTAGCAACCTTTGATATTCAGATAACACAATCTTGCTTGCTGAATGTGAGGAGGATTTGGAGGTCAAGGATTGCACCCTCAAGTACGGATTACAACTCAATGCAAAGAAAACCCAAATTCTCACAAATGGCGCAGTCAGTAACGCCCGACAAATAGCGAAAAGATTGAAGTTGTCAAGGATTTCATCTTTCTTGGATCCACAATCAATGATCATGGAAGCAGCCATCAAGAGACCAAGCGACACATTGCATTGGGTAAATCTGCTGCATAATACCTCTTTAAAGGGTTGAAAAGCAAAGACATTTTGAAGAACAGGATCACCTGACCCAAGCAATGGTCTTTTGCTTCATATGCATGTGAAAGTTGGACATTGAATGAGGAAGACTGAAGAAGAATCAATACATTCAATTATGGTGCTGGTGAAGAATCCTGAAAGCACTATGGAATTCCAAAAAAAAACAAAAACAAAAACAAATTCGTTTGGGATGAAACATAATTAGAATCCTCCTTAGAAGCAAGGCAGGCAAAGCTTTGTCCCACTTACTTTGGACATGTTGTTAGGAGAGACCAGTCCATGGAGAAGTGCCTCATGCTTGGCAAAGTGGAGGAGCAGCGAAAGAGAAACTCCATAGGCAAGATGGATTGATACAGTTGGCTGCAACAATGGGCTCAAATATAAACCAATTGTGAGGATGTTGCAGGATGGGAAATGTTTCCTTCTGTGCCTTGTCACCTACTTGATGGCACCTAACAATTACATGTATATTTTCATTTAATATTTTTATTTTCAACCCTTCAAATTTACAAATGTGGAATTTGAGGCACCGACAGGAAACATAACTTATTTGGGAACACAGAGTGACAAAGAGAAAATAGCTTCTCAGTATTCATCCTTGACACTGATATTTCCTAAACTGGGCTCAACTGTGTTTAAGCAGACTTAGTCACCTTTGGAATCACACTTCTGATCTTTTAATGTGCTAACATGCATTATTTAGCTGTAATCTTAAACTGAGGATGGGCCCAGTGTTGCATACAAGTATTTCACAGTCCCTGCCGTACATAATTTCAACAGATGAAGATCATGAGGCCTTTCTTTTGCAATACCACAGGGTACATTTGGACATCCAACTTGTGTGTGATACTCAAGGGCACATCATTTGTGCCACCTACGTCTTGAGTTTATGCACAGGGTACTAGTTTTAGATAAGGCTTTTAGGTAGAATTACTATCTTTAAGTGGAATCTGGGAGAGGATAATGATGTGTTAGAAGTTTTCATTTCATCTCTGTATTTTGGATTTTGCTATAAATTGGGGAAGGTATCAATGGCACTGGAGAATGTTTAGGTGCTGGACCAATACGACTTCCCTACACGTTATCTGTTTCTTCCTGGATGTGTTCCTGTTAGTTGGCAAAAAACACATTCCCAAAAAACACATTCCAGCCTAAGAAACACAGTGACATAAGCACTACATTCTAGCATTGCCTGTTAAACACTTCACTGGAGTAGAACATAAAAGTTGCTTGGAAGAAAGTCAATTTTCTTTATTTTAAATATAAATTCAGGTGAAAACTGTTCAGCTGTCCTTCCAATCCATCATGTCCAAATACATAGCTACTCTACTGACTCCTTCCGGAGTGCTGACCTAAAAAAACTCTCTTTGGGTTCACTTATCTTTTCAACAAGACAAGCCCAATTGCTATTTTACAGTGCACTGAAAATAGAACACTGATTATATGGTGTCTCCCAAATCTATGTCCTGGAATTCAAACTCCTCTCCCTGTAGATATGATCCTATTTTCCATAGTGTTTTCTTTTTAAAGTTAATTTTTTCATACACTGGTATATCCAGTACTATGGAGTAAATTCTGATTCATAGAAACCTTGTGTGGCAGAATAGAATTGACCCTTTGCGTTTGCATTGCAATAAATCTTTATGAGCGAAGAAGGCCTCCATTGTTTGTTTTGTCCTTGTGGAGTGACTGATAGGTTTGAACTGCTGATCTTTCTGTTAGCAGCCCAACCCACTCTCCATTGACAGGGTTCTATATAATGTAGTATGATGAGCTTTAATCTAATCACTTCTGCTATATAAAAGACAGATTATACACCAAAATACACATACTCAGAACTTTTGTACTGAAGATAATAACAGATATCAAAGGAGCATTTGTCGACAAGCAAAGAATCAAATATGTTTCGGATTACTTACAAGGAAGGAACAACATGGCAGATCCGGGTTTAGACTTCACTCTTCAGGATGATTACCTAAAGTCACCCACCTGTAGCATTTGATTTACAATGGCACTAGGAAATTAAGACTAACTTTCATGAAGTAACAGCACTCCTACATGAACACAGACAATCATATATATTCTCACAACCCAGACACCAGTGTTTGTGATGTAAACTCTCCTTCATCGTATTTTTTAATGGTGTGTTTTCCCCAAATGTAAGTTACCTTTTTGGATTTTATTAATAATTTTAGATATTTAAGTACTTCAAATCATGGTGTAAATGGCTATTTCTGTGAAAATAATTTAGACCAAGGAATCAGTTTACCTTCAAGATATGAAGATGCTAACTACTACCAGAGGAAACCAAAGTACTATGAAAGAACACTTTGTAGTTTATTTATCAACCAAAATAGAAAATGCCTAGATTGTAGCTTGCTATTCATTTAACTCTAGACTTTTCCATATGAAACCAGTTTGACTTCCTTGTCCCTAAATCTTGTGTTAGAAACAATGAGTTCTGTGGTGGTAGAGATTACATTTAATATTAACATGCTTGCTGTTGATATTCTTTGGGCTGAGATTGGTGGCACATTTAGTGTTACAGACGTATCTTAAAAAAAAGAAGTATGTTGTTGTGGAAGATGATCTTCCTGTGCTCTTCTTGCAAAGACTGCCCCCAAAATTTCTGATCTGGTGAGAAAGAAGTGCTCTCAACCTTCACACTGACGTTGGTTTTTTGCACACACCGTCGCAAAATGTAGCAATATAGTTTGCTGTTATTATATTAAGACTGTTACCCATGCTACACCATACTTCAAGACAGTTTCATTTATTTGTAATTAGAAATAAATATTTCACAATAAAAAAAGAAGTATCTTAAAATAAATTTGGCAACAGAGAAATTCTGCCATGAGTATTATCACACGTTTTTGCCTAGCCATTAATTCATTTTCACTCAACTACCTGGTAGCAGACTGTAGGAGTGTTGGATGTACATTAATAAGCCCACACAGTGATTGGAGCACGGCAGACTTAGATCTGGAACTGGCTCCGAGTGTTCAGAATGCCCCATCTATCCCACAGAGTGGTTTTTCCAAAACAATGTGCAGGCTTTTTGAGATGAAAAGTTGGGTTTTGCAGCTTCCTAAGCTTCAATTTCTTATATATATATTTGGACTCATCAAAATAAAAACTTCTTATTCTGTTCTTGCTGTTTAAATGTAATCTGAGATTTCCCAAATGCTTCTCTTTCTACTTTCCTTGGATGATTTTTCCTCTTTGGGCAGAGTACCTAACAATGCACTTTACGTATTTGAAGTACATCTATAAACTAGAGTTTTCCCCTGGTTTTCTAAGTGTTAAAAGGATACTTGTAAGAAAGTAATGATATTAATGACCTCACATATATAAATACTAAGTCACTCTTCCATGGTTATCCTTAAATTACCATTATCAACAGCAAATTTTACTGGTAGTTGTTATTCTATATAATGATAAAATTGTCTTTCTTCAATGTTTTTAAAATTTAGAATGTTCTCTGTGATAAATGAAGTTATTCTTACATTTTTTGTCTAAAAGGATATGGACATTGGAAAGTCCCTGCTTTTCCCTTTCAAATGGAGTAGCATGATTTTCCCAGGCTCTGTGGAGTGGATTCAAGTATTAGATAAGAGAGTGTCTCTAGGTTACCATCAAACCTGATATTAGGTTACTATATAATTGAGGGCACAAGGTTGGCACTGCCAAATACATTAGTTGCTTTCTTAAATCTGCAACCTGAAACCAGTGCCAGAATTTTAAGTCACAAAGACATCAGTGGCAGCACGGGGAGCATTTTCAAAGCGGTGGTAAGGGATTTAAGGAGCATCGCTTCCATTAATCTTGCTGAAAGTCTCATGACTAAATCCCTATGCATTGCTTTTATGATTTGTTCAAAAATGTCTCCGCATACAAAGTATGGACAAGTCATTCATTATGGCTTTTACTTTACAAAATTCTGAAGCTGTTTCTAAGTAATTTAGCACTGACTTTCCTTTTCTAGAAAAGATCATAAAATGCTTTCTGCCTAAATGAAAGATTGGCTTTTTGATAACGTGAACTTTTACGAAGAGTGAAAACTAGGTTTTACACTTAGCTTGAATGAAAAGAAAAATAGCAATAAAGTTAAAAGAAACTACAGCAAGCCTACTGGTTTTTTTAGCCCCAAATATATAATCTTTGGATATTTTATTGCTTAGAATTTCAAGCATTTATTTTATATGTGTCATCAGCCAGAATCAACTCAACAGCAACCACCACCAGCAACATAATGGTTGTTGATTATCAACTGTCTGCCAGGCACTTTTATGATTTCGGGGACTATCGATATTAATAATAGAGTAATTTACGGGCTTTTTGAAGAAATAGAAACATGAAGTATAGTGGAAAATGTAATAGAGACGAAACTTGGGACAGGAAAAATTTTGAGGCACCTATGTCTTCCGAGGTTTCAGATTACAGAGCTAGTGGAGGATTGCAGGACAGAAAGCAAAAAGGCTGTCAAGTCAGGAGACAAAGTCTTTCCATCCTTGCCTCAAAAGAACATTCTGATTGTACTTCTTCCCAGGCAGATTTGTTTGTTATTCCAACGGTCCACCAAAACCAAACCAAACTCACCGCCATAGCATTGATATCAACTCATAGGACTCCACAGGCAGCGCAGAGCTGCACTCTGAGTTTCCAAGACTCTAACTCTTTAGGCCAATAGAAAGTCCCACCCTAGTCCCTCGACTGGGCTGGTGGTTTCGATCTGCTGACCTTGTAGTTAGCAGCCCAATATGGAGCCACGATATCACCAGGGTTGCTTGAACAGTCCACGGAGTTTTCAATATTCTTTGCCAACCCAATAATGCAAATGCATCAATTCTTCTGCTCTCTTCCTTATTTATTGTCCAACTGTCACATGCTTACAAAGCGAAAGTTGCACAGTGAATAAGATGTGGGTCAGGTGAACGTTAGGTCTCACAATGACCTCCTTGTGCGTTAACCCTTTAAAGAACTCTCACACAGCAGGTGGCTTGACTGCGCCCTGTGTGAGTGTGGACTGTGGCTCTAAAGCAAAGGGAAATCGTTGACAACTTGAACTTTTCTCCATCTGTGTGTTCAGAGAGGTATCAACATTGAAAAGGAGCTAGACAAGGTAATATATGATTAAGTTCTCTTTCAGAAAGGGGAGAGATATGAGGGTTTACAGGTTGCATTACAGAATCCATTGGAGAGAAAAAAGCACCTTGTGGCAAAGGAGAATTTTAATGCTTCCATTGGTTCTAGCTGAAGAAATGTTTGGGTACTCTCTTGTAAAATCACAGAGAGGATGATTTGGGTAAGAGTGACTGCTCAGGAACTGCCTACGTCAGTTAGGATTGGGTCAGATTTGCTGCCATAGTTTCTACTCCACAATATTTGTACTTTAGTTAAACAAAAGGTATTTCTTGTTGCGCTTCACCCAGAGTGACAGATTTTCCATTGGCTCTTACAGATGTGACAGAAATGACATGTAACTTCTGTCTACACGTTATTGGCCAAGCAAGTCACGAAGTCACACCTCATTTCAAGTGGTCAGGAAAGTACAACCCTACCAGCAATCCGGAAGGAGAACCAGGTATTTTGTGAACATTTGTAATGATTACAACACTATCTAGCAAGCTTAAAAGGGAACCGTGCAATTTGGGGAAGATGAATGAGGGAGCAAAATGGATTGAATTAATTACGTTATCCAATGCTATTATGCTTCTTGAAATGCATATAATATTGAAATCATCTCATAGGAACACCTGTGAAAGGGAGTTCTTTGTAATTGTTTCTGAATGCTTCTAATAAAATGAGACAATTAGCCCTCTCTGATGTATTAGTTATGATTAGTTTCATTTGCATGTGACAGGGAGAAATTATAACAGTGGTTGAAATAAAATGCATTTTATTTTTCTCTATGTAAAAGTCTGGATAAGAGGTTCCTGGGCTGCGTGATCATCCAGATTCAGGTTTCGTTTACTTATTCTCTCCATCATTTTCACTTGGCCTTCTACTTTAGGTCCCCCAAACCCTGCTCTACCTTCAGCCTTCTCAGAACCCTTTTAGGTAACAGGACATTTCCTAGAAGTTTCACCTCACTTCTGGTTATGTTTCAATGGTTAGAATTTAGATACCTGCAACAAAAACTGTCTTATTCGGTCTTTACCCTGAGTGTCTATGGTAGTTACATAATCTGGTGTCAATTTGAGGATTAAGAGTGCAGGGATGGGGTCTAGCCTGTCAATCTGGAGATAGCCAATAAGACCTCTGTGTGGGCATGTCCTCCTGAGAATTCTGTGAATTCCTGTATTTCCAGGAGAGACTCTCTCTCTGCTCACTTCCTCCGAGACATCCCTGAGGAGAAGCCACATGGACCTTCCTTGATGCAGCCCTGGGTGCTGAAGAAGCCACGTGGAGAACCGTGCCAGCGCTGAGATGACACTCTCCCACTGAATCCAAAGACTTTCTACCCGCTCGCCTGTGATCATCCTGCATTTGGGGACATTACATGTGTTTCGTGAGTCTGAAGAGGACTTTATAGACTGGTATTGGACATATGAGTTAATATCAGATTTATAGGCTTGTACTGCACTGGGTTGGGATGCTTTCTTAATGTAGAATTGCCTTTTATATAAAACTCTCCCCCTATACACATATGAGTTTCTATGGATTTGTTTCTCACTTGATCTCAGCCAAAAGGCCGAGAAGCAATTGGATTTTTTCTCTAGTCCATCTGGATTAACGCAGTGCCCATGAATGCTTAACTAACATTTGGAGGTTCAATTTTTAGAAAGAAAAAACAACAGGAATCATATCCCTATCCATTTTGTATGCTTCTCCATTACAATACATATATCCTCTTAAAATTATTAATTGAGAGTTAATACATATATCATATCATTCTATAGTTCAGTCATATGTCCTCTTTAATACATTATGATTTTCTCATATTCTTAGAAATTCCTACCATGAACTCAGGAAGTCAGGAATCTGGGCTTCTCATCAGAAACAGAATGACTTAATGTTTAAAAAGAGGATATATTTGGAGCTAGAACGTCTGGAGCTTCTCAATTATAGTGAAACAACATTTTGAGAGAGAATGAGCATATTTTGCATAAACGATGAGTTTTTCATCTTGCATTTTGAGGCCATTAATTAGTTATGTACAATGAGTCAAGACCAACTCATGGTGACCTCATGCACAACCAAACACCTTACTGCCTGATTCTGCGCTGCCCTTCCAGTTGTTGGTTTGTTGCAGCCTTTTGTGTCAACCACTATAGTAATCCATCTAATAGAGGGGTTTCCTCTTTTTCACTTATCGTCTACGAATCTTTCCATTGGAGAAGGAAAGGGGGGATATTTAATATAACTTGCAAGTGAAATTTCATTGCAGATTCTCACAAAATGGTTGTCCATTGACAGGGAATTGTAAAAAATAATCAAGCTGGATTCAGAAGAGGACGTAGAACGAAGGGTATCATTTTGATATTGGATAGTTCATGGCTGAGAGCAGAGAATACCCCTTAAAAGCATACTTGTCTTTTATTGACTGCACAAAGGCATATGTTTCTGTGGATTAAAAGAAATTATGAATATCATTTGGAAGAATGGGAATTCCAGAACACTTAATTATATTCATGAAATCATTTACCAACTCCACGGACTTCACAACACCTGGTGGGAATTGATACACTGATAGCGGGCTTCAAAAAGTTTGATGAATATGTTTAGTTGGCAATGACGTTTGTTAAGGAGCCCTGGTAGCTCACAGTGGTTAAGTACTTGACTGACAACCTGAGGTCAGTGATTGGGACCCAACAACTGCTCCACGGGAGGACAATTGAAGTCTGTTTTTGGAAAGGTTACAGCCTTTAGGGGGCACATTTATGGGGCAGTTCTCTGTATGACAAGGTCACTATCAGTTGGCCACAGGCTTTCTGATGCTAGCGAGCAATTTCCTACATGGAACTGGAGCCCATGGTGGAGTGCTTGCTACCGAGCTCCACAGAGACAGCTTGGAGGATGACAATGCTTCTTCGATGTCTCTCTTACTCCCATTATGAGAACTCTGGGACAGGAGCGGAATAACCCGTGAGAAGACATAAAGGATACAGACTATCAAAAGCAGGAGAGGTTGGCAGCTGCATTTGATGAAACGTTAGACCGGGCACAGATTTCAGGAAACTGAAGAGATGCTTTACTTTGTATTTTATTTGTTGCTTGTTAGATTTTTTTTGTTTTGCACTTCACACACCAGATGTTGAACTTACATTTTTATTATGTTGGTAGTAGTGACACACATTTTAATTCCAGAAGAATGCATTATTCAAGTTGCATATGAAGTGATTTTTTTGCCAAATATGCATGAATTAAACATTCAACAGCTCAGGGCTTGATAGAGCTCTGAGTGAGGGAAAATATGAAGGTGGTTAGGAAACTGTGTGTCCAAAACTCCTAAAAATTGGGAGTGTCTTTTCTGTTGTTGTTTTGAACTTTAAGGTCAGATCATGATGACATAAAAGAAAGACACATCTAAAGCTTGAATATTTCCCATCTAATTGGATCATAGTCCAGGTGATGTATATAAATACATTTGAAGTATTGGAAGGAAAACAAAAGTGAAAACTGTCCTTATTTTAAAAATAATATTTTCATTTTTACGGTCCCTCTTGTAGATATCTTTCTTTAAAGTTTTTGAAGCTTTCATTTTATATTCTGTATGATACAACTCAATATTGATTATTTTCTTTTTGTATTCCTAACTGACTGAAATCCCTTTTACAATTCCATAACCTTTAATCTCCACACATTTACCTAGATGTTAGGTAATTATTCTTTCTGACAAACAAAAGTCAATTCAAAAATGATCTGACAGCAACCTAACCCTGAACTTGATACACAGCGATTTACTTTTTAACTCCTCATAACAATTCATGTGGCACAGTGTATCTCACACAGTGATTTGAAACATTCCAAACTAAGATTTTATTTTAGGATATCAAACCATCTTTTAGAGTTCAAGGACATATAACAACAGCATATTTATGAAACCACAGGATCCATTGGTCTTATTTTCAGTGGAAAAGCATTAATAAAAGAAAACTACTGTTTATGCCAAATCACATTTTTTTCTTTTTCGTCATACAGTGAGGAACAAGGCAATCTATTATTTTGGATCGTCATTAGAAAAAACAGATCAGTCATATTACAACATGAGTTTACAAGAACTCTCTTTGACAAGACATTTTGCACCAAAATTGACAGTATATTGTGGTAGCAAATCATAACCTCTTGTGAGTAAAATTAAATAACAATCAAAGGATCTCATGTGCCCTCTCCTACACCTTCCCACTCAAAATTTCCATGATCTCTTATTTCCATTATTTCCACAAACGTTTTGAAGTTCACTAGTGTTTTAAGAATATAATGGCTTTAGATGTCATCAGCTGAATTTCTCTGGGGAAGCAAAACTGATATATATATATATATATATATATATATATATATATATATATATATATGAAATTCATATGAAGACAATGCCTAACATGGTTGGAGAGTGGACCAGTTCAAGTCCAGGAAGGTTCCAAGCTGTGGGTCAGACGTTAGGTTGGAGCCTTCTCATAACTCATGGAGCCTTGGGGGCTGGTGATCCTTAGGAAGACCATGGGCCAGTTTTGGCAGAGGGGGGTAAATCCAAGGCTAATAGGTCAGACTCGTGGCTATGTAGGCAATGAACCCGAGGTCAGTAGGACAGATGACAGGCGGCTGAAAAATTCAAGAATCAGCAGGCAATATAGCAGGCTGCTGGCTCAAGTCCAAAGAACTAGACATGGAGGAGTCCGATGAAGTGTCCAGAGCCAGCATAAAGCATGAAAGCTTTTCCACAGTGTCCCTTTTCATGGAAGCAGGCCATGCCTCTGAGGAAACTAAATTGCAACAGAACTATAATCAGAGTAATGGGTTGCTTTATGCTTTGATTTTATCTATTGTGGAGGCTTACAGTTGACAGGCTATATTGTGTTAGATGAGGTCATGGGACTTACTAGAAGCTAACTGCAAAACCAATGAGAATCTTGGCATAGCCAAATTGACATACAATCTAACTCTCACAGATGTGACATGCCTGTGCTATACCTGTTAGCAACAGGAGGTCATGAAAATTGTTCCACTGATTCTGAAAGAAAACATTAAAAAAGTGAGCAGAGTACAAATAAACTTTTTTAATCCTGTAATAAGAACAAAACATGACATATTGTTGGTAAAGTATTCTCTCTCTATGTGTTTGCATGTACACATGTGAGCTTAAATGCGGTATGACTGGTATTTGTAATAAATCTTCTGTTTAAGAGATATTGAATTTCCAAATTTCCAAAGGGGCCTGAACTGTAAGCTAGAGTAACTTTGGTGTCAATATTTCCCCAGATTTTTGTACAAGCAAGAGGAATCACTGGCTCTCAAGGATGAGCTAAATCTCATCTTGTCTCCCTTACTCTGTTATGAATTAATTGGTTTTGGCTTGCCAGAAACTCAGTGCAGACCATAAAGAATTGAAGGGCTTGGCATATACCATGTTTTCTCCTCTGCATTAGCTGAAATGGAAATGAGATTTTGGTCAATAAAATAAAACATGTTGCTGAGCGAGCACACAAAAAGAGGCACATGAAAAGAGATTCAAATGTTCAGTAAGGTGAATTATGTGAGCACAGCCTAAAGCTTCTTCCACAATGCAAATCGAAGAATGTGGTCTTCGCTCCTATTGATTTATTCCTTCATGCCATTTTACAAATTCTCAGGCACACAAAAAGTAAATTTAAAGATCAGATGTGTTTTTCTTCTCCAGAATATAGTTAATACTCTCCAATGCTGCTCATAAACATAACTCATCATGATTTCCGAATCTATATAAATTTATACAGAGATTGGAATCAAGATGATTCTTTCAATACTTTGGATTCTCACTTCTTTGTTCTCCTTTCTGTGCTCTTGTCCAATGGGTTCTTTCAGTCTTGTACTCATCACCATACCCTGTGTCTTGTCCTTACTGTGGCCAACCGTCTCCTCTCTTTTTCCAGTCCATTCCCTCTAGTGCCCATAGTTCATCCATGTTTTGGTTTTTGCTTATTGGCACTTAAAATACATTGATCTTCATTGCCTTCTCTCTCTCCATGTCTTCATCACTTTCTTTTAGTACTGTTATCAATTACTGTTGAGTTGATTCCAAATTATACTGACTCCATGTGAGTTAGAGTATAACTGCTGCATACGACTTTTAAGACCTCATCTTTGGAAAATAGGTCACCAGACCTTTCCTTTGAAGTCTCCTGCGTGAATTCAACCATTTAGCTTTTTGCTTAGCTGCCTAGCATGTGAAGGGCACCACTCAGAACTTCATTTTCACCACGCTTTTCAGCTTAAATTCCATGGCCAGTCCTTCCCATGCATCTTTGACCCTGTTGATTTTCTTTGACTTCTTTAGGCTCAATCTTACAAATTAAATTGTGCCCCTTCCTTTAGGAATATGTGTTGGAACCCTAAGCCCTATTACTTGGGGTTGTGATCTTGTTTGGAAAGAGTAGTTTCTTTGTTATATTTATTAGATTATATACAAGTAGGATGTGTTCTAAATCTAATCACTTTTGAGTTATAAAAAATGGAACAGATTAGACACAGGTACCAACATCCGGTTGTGTGGTGACTAGGAGACAGGGGATGGAGACAAACATATGTCACATGAGGATTCTCTACAAAGAAAGGAGTCAGGACCAGGATTACCTGGTCTTCTGACAAAGAGGGGCTGGTCAGAAGAATGAACAAGTGGTGGAACAAGTAGAGCAGGGTACTCTTCAGAAATTAGGATAGTGAAACTTCAACACATACCCTACATTCCTATGGACAAGACCACGATTTGAAATTTCAGCCCCAAAAATATGTCAAATAAAAGTTGGTGTTTAAAGCCAATCACTTGTAATTATGTGACAGCTGTACTAGGAAACATAAATATTTCATGGGCAAAAACCTCAACTCAATCCTGTCTTAATGCCCAGTTTAGCCTGCTCCATGACAGCATCTGTACCCTCAGTGAGTCTGGAGAAACTTAGCTAACCTCACTTTAAGTTCTCCATTTAAAAACTTTAAATGAAAGGAGAATCATAGAATGCCATGAATTGCACTGTACTTTCCATGCCCGTCCTGCCTCCTATTCTCTTAGATAACTACGTCATTCACACCTTCTAAATGCCAACATCTCCTCTTTTGCCCTCTCAACTGATAACTTTTTTCTTATATCAGTGTATCAGTATATCTCTTTTATTTGTGCCAATGACCTTAGTGCCCCCCCCCTTTGTATTACAAAAGAACTATCTGGGCACCTGAGAAAATAAACTTAGGCAATTATGTTCAAAATCTGTTGCTTCTCCTCTTTTAAAGATCAGAGTTCCATATCTGTCTTTGTTTTTTTTTCAGCATTATTTTCCCTCTCAGCTGAATCCTCCTATCAGCATACAACTATGCTATGACCTCTCCCCTTTTGAAAGAAAGATAGAAATAAAGAAAGAAGACAATACCACTTTACTTATCTATTCTATATTTATACTTGCTAAGTCAAATTTATTTCCTCCTGCTCTTCTTCTTCCTCCAATCCGTTTACTATTGAATTCTATAGAGTGTTTTAACTGAAGATATTTTTAAAAAGTTGCTGCAGCACATCAACAAGAACTGCTACATAGTCAAGCCAGATAAAAAGAGTGTGTGGAATGAAGAATATCATTGTTAATGCTACACAGATCTTAGCTGAAACCAGAGAATCCCAGAGAGATGCCTCCTTGTTTTATATTGACTATTCAAAGGTGTTCAACTGCATAGATCATAATAAATTATGGAAAACATTGCAAAGAATGGGAATTCTGGAATGTGTGCTCAGGTGGAATATATACATAGACCAAGAGGCCGTCATTCAAACACAGAAAGATAACACTGCCTGGGTTAACCATATTCTTTAATAAGTATGTTCAGCAAATAAAAAAGAAGTAAGACTCTATGAAGAAGATTTAGGGTTGGAGGAAAGATCATTCACAACATGTAATATGCAGATGATACCACCTCTCTTGTTGAGAGGAATAGTACTTAAAGAACTTGCCTGTGTGATACAAGATGTGTAAACAAGACCCAAACTTGGAGGAGGGAAGGATAACAGTGCCTCAATTCTAACACCTGGTTAACAGAAGCAATGGATGGCAATGAAAGCCCCAAATCCTCGTGAATGAAGAATTACAGGCTTCAGTCTGGACTACAACTCAAAGGGGAAAATATCGGTACAACTATTGAAGTTGTCATGGATTTAATTTTACTAGGCTCCAAAGGCAATACCTGTAGAAACAACAGTGGAAGAATAAAACAAAATACATTCTTAGACACATCTGCAAACCCTCTTTAAAGTATTAATAAGCAAAGATGACACTTCGGGGAACAAGGGTCTCGACCTAAGGCATGGTATTCTTGATCATCCCATTTATGTCTGAAAGCTGTACATTTGTATGTGGAACCCCCACGGAAGCGTGACAATTTTGAGTACAGAAATGGGGAAGAACACTGCACACACACTGGACTGCTAATAGTCTTGAAGGAAGTACAGCCAGAAGACTCTTCAGAAGGGACATGGCAAGTCTTTTCCTCACATAGTTTGGACATATTATCCAAAGAGACCAATCCCTGGAGAATGACATTAAGCTTGGGGTCAGCAAGAAAGAGGATGGCCCTCAATAAAATGGGTTAACACAGTGGCTTCAACAAAGAACTCGAAGTACTCCTTGTGAGGATTGCACAAGACCAATCAGCATTTTGGTCTGTTGTTACATGGGGTTCCTGGGAGGGAAATTGACTGGCTAGCACTTAGCAACAATGAGGAACTCCAGAGGTGTCCCTGAGTGGTACAAGCAGTCAGTGCACTGAGCTGCGGATCAAAAGATGGAGATTTGAATCTGGATGGAAGCACCTCAGAAGAGAGGTCTTTTCATTTCTAATCACCAGGCATTGAAAAGCCGATGGTCCAGTTATACATTGGCACATATTGGGTCCACTTGAGTTGACATATTTTTAACAGCAACTAGGTTAATAAGCTACATGTTGTTCAGCCTGGTAGACATTTTTCTTTTTTTAAAAAATCATTTTGTTGGGGGCTCATGAAATTCTTATCACAATCCATACATCCATCCATTGTGTCAAGAACATATGTACATTTGTTGTCATCATCATTCTCAAAATATTTGCCTTATACTTGAGCCCTTAATATTGGCTGCTCATTTTCCACCTCCCTCCCCACTCCCCTCTACCTCGTGAACCCTTCATCATTCATAAATCATTATTATTTTTTCATATGTTCCACTGTTCGATGTCTTTCCCCGCCTTCTCTGCTGTCCATCCCCCAGGGAGGAGGCTATACGTAGATTCTTGTAATCAGTTCCCTCTTTCTACCCCACATTCTCTCTACCCTCCAGGCATTGCTACTCTCACCACTGGTCCTGAAGGAGTCATCTGTCCTGGAGTCCCTGTGTTTCCAGCTGCTATCTGTACCTCTGTAATCCTCTGGTCTAGCCAGATTTTTAAGGTAGAATTGGGATCATGATAATGGAGGCAGGAGGGAGGAAGCATTTAAGAACTAGAGGAAAGTTATATTCTTCTCCCCACAATCCTTCAGTAAGGGAGTGTCTGGTTGGCTACCAATGGGATTTGAGTCTCCACTCTGCACTCACCCACATTTTCAATGATATGATATTGTGTTCCTTGATGCTTGATACCTGATCCCTTCAACAGCTCATGGTCACACAGACTGGTGTGTTTCTTCCATGTGGGCTTTTTTGCTTCTGAACTAGATGGCCACTTGTTTATCCTTGAGCCTTTAAGACTCCAGATGCTATATCTTTTGATAGCTGGGCACCATCAGCTTTCTTCACCACATTTGCTTATTCACACGTTTGTTTTCATTGATCGTATTAGGGAGGTGGGTACCCATTGATATGATTTTTAGTTCTTTGATGTCTGATAACTGGTCCCTTCTGCACCTGTGGTCAGGCAGGCTGGTGTGTTTCTTCCACGTGGGCTTTGTTGCTTCTCAGCTAGATGGCTGCTTGTTTATCTTCAAGTCTTTAAGACCCCAGACACTATAACTTTTGATAGCCGGGCACCATCAGCTTTCTTCACCACATTTGCTCATGCACACATTTTTCTTCAGCAATCATGTCGGGAAGGTGCGCATCCTGGAAAGCCAATTTAATAGAACAACGTATTCTTGCATTGAGTAAGTGCTTGGGTGAAGGCCCAATGTCCCTGATGGACATTTTTCAACTGTTCCTGATGATAGCTCCCATATCTGTAAAATGCTTTCTTTATTCGCCTTTCAAGACACCACCTGGTTTCCCTGTGGACTCACTGACCACGCCTCCGCTGCCTCCATTCCTGGTAGGGTCTCATTTCCCAGCTTTTTAAACCTTGGAGTGCTGAGGAACCATACTGTGGACCTCTGTCCCTTTCAACATGGATTCCTTTATTGATGTCAATCATTTCTTGACTAAAAACAACTAAATTATACTGAAGACTCTCATATTTATTTTTCTAGTCTGAACATTTCCCTGAACTCCAGGCTTTTGTATTTGAGTAAATATCCAAGGCTCAGACATCCAAGACATGTCTCCAAGTCATGCCAGTGTGTCTACAACCAAACACTGGATCCCCACCCATAGGAGAGCATGCTCTTCCTCAAATGGTTCACATTTAGTTAATGCCAAACCATCTCAGATAGTTAATGTTTATTGTGCCAACCTGGCCTATAAACACATGTGGGGTTAATTGAAGGGTGAAGGGATATATGGCTTGCTGAGCCTCACTTTTCTAGTTTTCAGGTTTCTTGCTCTCTGATGGTCAGACCAGGGTGCAGCTGCCTTAGCCAGTTTCCTGCTTCAGCTGACGAAGCTCACTTCCTGCAAGACATCTCAAGGAGAAGCCGCATGGACCTACCCTGATGCAGCCCTGAGTGCTGGAGCAGCCATGTGGAGACCCTTGCCAGCACTGAGATGCTTGCACATTCACTGTTTTGGCTTTCCTCTTGCAGCCAACATCCTTGCATCTGTTTTGTGAGATGGAGGAGGACTTTGTGGATTGGTGTCAGACATATGGGTTAATGTTGGACTTGTGGGCTTGGGCAGCACTGGGTTGGGAAGTATTCTTGATGTGCACTTAACCTTTATATAAAACTCACTCTTATACATGAGTTTCTGCGGATTTGTTTCTCTAAAGTAACCAGATTAACACACAATCCTTCAATTTTTTCTTAATGTCAGACTTTGGAATTCATTTATTATTATTTTTTTGCTTGACACCCATCCAATGACTAACCCGTCAGCAAACACTATTAGTTCTCTTTTCAAAGAATATCTGATTTTATCCTGGTCTACTCTGCTCTCATGTCTTGTTTATATTATTACAATAACTTTTTCCCTCCTCTGGTCTGGGGCCCTCTTCCTTACTTTCAATCTATATTCACTAGAGCAGTCACAGAATACCTAAAACACGCTCCTCTTAGGTGTTGTTAAAATGCAGACCCCTAAAACTTCACAACGGCCTTTGGTCTCAGCCCAACTCTGTCTGATCTTTCCTCACAATTTTCCCTTGTCTGTTCTGCTCCAGCCACACCCATAGCCTTATTATACCGGGAAAACTGTGAGCAAGGGCCGCCTGCTTTTTATACCTTTTGGCTGCCATTCTTTCTACCTACACAGCCCACTGGCTCAAAACACTGTATCTTTTCCCCCAATGCTATCTTTCAGTGAATTTCACTTTGAAAAGATTGAAATCTTCCTTGATAATCCTGAGCCCTCTTTTTTAACCATAATATTTACATATTTGTATGTATTTAATTTACTTATTAGTTTTATCTCATTAATCGCCCCATCAGAATGTAATGCCTATGATGGTCCAATCTTATTTTTCTGTCCATTTTCCTTGTTTCATTTCTTTTATGCTCAATACCTAGAGTGATGACGGTTAATTGGGAGTCAGTAAAAAATATTCTGTGAGTTTTGAGCTTTCGCTTGCTCATAGCCCTGATAAAAGGACAATTAGTTCTTGTGACATGTCCCTGCTTGGTACTCAGGAGGAGCTCATTGAAGATATGAGTGCCATAACAAAGTGTGGTAAAAAATCAGATGGTGCCCAGCTATCAGGAAAAATAGCATCTGGGGTCTTAATGGCTTAGCTCAAAATAAGCTATCTGTGTGAGCAGCCAGCCAAGTCCACACAGAAGCACACCAGCCTGTGTGACACAAGACATGTAAACAGATTCAAACTTGGAGGAGGAAAGGATAACAGTGCCTCAATTATAACACCTGGTTAACAGAAGCTATGGTAATGAAAGCCCCAAATCTACGTGCAGGCTCCCGAGGGGGACTGAGGTTCTGATGCATCCCCACTGTTCATAGACTAGGAGTGGGAAGAGCCCTAGTATCACAGAAAGAGCAGTGATTGTCAAGTGGATTTTAGCAGGCTGTAACACCTGGTCATTGGATCTCCCTTGGGGCCCATTTTCAATTTATTTCTAAGTTTTTACTATCCTCTGACTTTTCTAGATCGAAGTCATTCTCCGTTTGTGTTTGTTTGTTCCTTTTCCCCCCATTTTGGTATGTTTTCTGGTATAGGGAAACCAGCGCAGGTGGATTTATGAAGATAATAACTGGATTAATAATTACTTGGGGTTGCTGCAAGGTAGGGTGTGGGAAACGGGAAGAGTATACCAATAGGTACAGGAAGGAAGAAGATGTTTCAAAGTTGACTGTCATTATGATTTTACAACTCTTCTTAATATTATTGGACAATTGTATGATGTTAATGAGCTCAGTAATACCAATGAAAAATTATTCTGCAACATATCAGAATTTCAATCTATTGATTCTCAACATACTCATGAACAAAGTCTATACAGCTCTGAAGGTGAGTTCTCCATTTCTCCGACCCTTCCTCAAATAATTCTGCTCTCTTCATTGTGCACCACTGAAAATGGCTATTTGGGGATCCACAAGTGACTCAAATGGTATTCTTACTAAGAGTTCTACAAGTTTTAGGAACAAAAAGAAATCTGAAGGGTACGACCGAAGCTGTGCAGTAGAGACAGGCAGATCGAGCTTCCCAGTGAAACGCTGGTCGAGCAGTCCTTGTGCCCTCACAGGACAAGCACTGCTGTGATGGAGACAAAATTCTTGGTATAACATTGCTGGCATTATTCTCACCAATGTAGTACTCTATTTCCTTAAACTTCTTTCTTTTCCTCCAAAACTATTGTATTTGGAGCTAATACAGATATATCATTCCATACTGCAATCACATCATCACATCAAGCAGTATTGGAGAATTGCCTCCACAATCAGGTTCAAAACGCTCTCCTCTTTCTTGAGTGGCTTGTTATCAGCTCGCCTTTATCTCCCTCTTCACTGTACTCTCCAAAAAGCCTTATTCTACTTGTTTCTCAATCCTGGGTTTCATATACCAAAAACAAGAAGAAAAAAACATATACAAAAAAATTCAAGAGAACTACCCACAATGACAAAATACACACATATAAACTCCAATATGAAAAAAAATCATAGTAATACCTCATGATTGTCCTATAGGAAATCTATCAAGATGACCTCTTTGGAGAAGAGGCGGCAATGGGCTAGATTAGGTGCTGGCAAACTATAGCTCACCTGTCATATGTGGCTCTTTCGGTACACACATGTGGCCCTGAAGTAAAATTGACCATGAAAATAGAACTATCATAATTTCAATTATAAGATTACTTTAAATGTTTCTTATTTGTAAAAACATCTTCCTGGCTCTTGAAGATATTTTAAATTGTTGTGAGGGACAGGATTGGCACTTTCATCAAAAAAATTGCTGCCCCCTGGGCTGGACCGCTGATGGCCTTTTAGCTTGGGTAAAATGGAAGATTGTAGCTTACCAGATGGGAAGATCAATCAAGGAGCAGGTGAAGGGTAAGCTACTGGGTGATTTAAATCTGTTGAATACAAAGTCAATAACTTGAAATGTAACCATCACCTAATTTACAACTTTACACATCTTTGGAAAAGAAAAAAACATTCCCCCTTTGGAATCACCATAAAAAACTGGTCACCGTATTCTTCTGAACTGCCATGGATTTCTCTGACTTAACCTGGCCCAGCGGATATCCTGGAAACTCACTGTTTTGATTGATCTGTTCTTTAAGGCATCCTTCTGAGAACAAGAGTGAGATGGGGATAAGTTGAAGTACCACCTACTGATAGCAGAAATACAAGTACATTCCAAAAAGTTTGTGGAAATTTTACATCATCTGTAACTCAGCATTCCTATGAACTTTTTGAAGCCTTCCGATATGCGTCAACTCATTTTCTTTAGAATAAACATCTGATTGTATGAACTGGGACACCCTAGTGAAAATACGTTTTGACTTATTTTCATGTTGTTGAATTACTTAATGTATTTGACTTAATCAGAAACATACCAAAGAGTTCCCAAAGCTCACTGGCACAATTTTCATTCTCTTTAATTCCATTTTCACCAGCATTATGTATGAAGTCCTCTCACAAGTGGATTGAATACATTAACATTTATTTTCTTATAATATATTAAATTATATACATTAAATATATTAAATTATAATATATTAAATTTCTTATAATAAATTAAAATATACTTGAAATTATATGACCTTTAGGGAAAAATATATATTTAACAGTATTAACCCAATCAAATGGCATCAAAATGAGCAAAACTTCGTTAAATTTTAGGGCCATCTTGTCTTTGAAGACAAAAATGATTTCTACAGTATTCTGATAAATTTATAAGAATCAACTCTTGGGTTTTCTTTAAGCCATTTTGTCTTCTGTTTTATCCTTATTTTGAAACCTTTATAGGTATAAATGTTTCTGGTCAGTACCCTGATGACAAATAAGAACGCCCTAATAGAACCTTCCTGATTTTAAACAGGAGGGACGTTTAAAGGCTTCAATTGAGGCTAACGGCAGTTCTGAGAGTAGAACCCAGCACTCTCTCCTGCTTAGTTTTCCTCTGATCTGATTATAACTGTTCCCACTATCAAGCTGAAGAAAAGTCATACCCAATTCAGGAGGACAGTCTCAAGGCAAACCCAGAAAATCAATTCTTAGCAAAGTGATTGAGTGATGAGGATATTTCTTTAGGTGGGATGACATGGTATTGTTATTCTGATGCAAGTCACTAATCCAAAGTAACAGATTAAGACTTTCTTTAATTATACAAACTAAACAGAATTTAAGGAAGGTTATTGATGTGATATATCATCGAGTCGGTTTATCCCTTTAGAGACCTTACACAAAACCGAAGGAAACATTGCCTGCTCCTGTGGCATCCCAGGCTTGTTGCTAGGCAAGAGTTCACTGTTGAAGCCATGGGGCAGTCAATCCTACTCATTGAAGGTCATTCGCTTTTTCGCTGACCTTCTGCCAAACACGATGTCCTTCCCCAAGGATAAGTCTCTCCTGGTAACATGTCTAATATGCATAAAATGAAGAATCGCTACCTTCACTTATAAGGAGTAATCTGGGAGTTCTTCCTCAAGAAAGATGTGTCGGTTTTTCTGGTGGTCCCTGGAATATTCTTTACCATATCCCCAAGGCATCAATTCTTCTTTTATCTTCTGCGTTGCCCACCTTTCAGGAGCCTGTGAGGTCACTGGAAATAGCATGGCTTCTATCAGGTGCACCACCGTCTTCAAAGTGCTGCCTTTGCTTTTTCAAATTTTGTGCTTTTAGGAGGATTTTTACAGCATTTTACCTAATGCCATATGCCATTTGATTTTTTTGACTGCTGAATTCAAGTAAAAGGGATTCCTCAATGTTATTTATTGGTTCCATTGTGATGATATTTATTTTCTTAATTGTAAAGTGTAATCCATACTAAAGGCTGTAATTTCTGATCTTTACTATACCACGTATAGTGGGTTACACATTGGGCTGCTAACCACAAGGTCAGCAGTTCAAAACTGCCAGGTACTCTGACATGAAAAATGAGACTTTCTACTCCTATAAATAGTTACAGACTTGGAAGCTCACAGGGCTCATTCTACTCCGCCCTAGAGGGTTGCTGTGATGTTGGAGTTGATTTGGTGTTGAGACAGAAGTTCTAAGTTCTCTTCACATTCAACAAGCAAGATTGTGTCGTCTGCATATTGCAGGTTGTTCAGGGCCTCCCTCCAATCCTGATTCTGTGTTCCTCTGGGTACAGCCCACTCCCTCTGGTTATTTGCCTCCTGTCGATTGGATACATCTAGTGAAAGGATACAACATTGGTGCATGTTTCTCTGAATGTGAAGCCACGCCCACCCAAACCTTCTGTAATTGTGACTCTCATGGAGTCCCAAAGCTGTAAATCCTTACAAGAACAGGGTTGTTGTTTTCCTCCCTTGGAGCTGCTGGTAGGCTAGAACCACTGACCTTATGGTTAGTAGCTCAATACTTACCAGATGTTGCCACCAGAGCTCCCTTTTAAACCACACAGTATCTCTCCACCCCACCTTTTCCCCCCTTTCCTACAATTGCCTTTTGGCTTATGAAAAAAACAAACAAAACGAAACAAAAATAGCAGTGATTATTTTTAATTGTCAAATGGTGACACTTTTCTTAATTTGCTCTTCTCTTGATGGTCGTACTTCCCTCGTAACCTCCTTGCTCCCCGACTCAATACTCTTGGCCAAGCCTTTTTGTGTACCTTTGGCGTTGTCTGTTCTTGCTCACTGCAGTAGTTGCTTGCGTCTCCTTTCTATCTTGCAAGGTCTAGCCTCCTGGAACACTGTTGGCTGGAAGGCTGTGAGTATCTCCGGCTCAGTTTCAGAGTGATGAAAGATACTCTCAGGTATTTCTTTCTTTCAAATGGCATTATTGTTCAGATTGACATACACTTATGGAAAAAAATTCCTGAAATAAATGTGGAGAACGCTTTTCTAAAGATCCCCCAGGGCTCGGTGAGCTGCTATTGTTGGCTTGCCAACTGCTTTTTATTTTGTTGTGCTTCAAGTCCTAGAGACATTAAATACTATAAATACATCTCTGCCTTAATGCTGAAAGTGCCACGGTCCTAGAAAGGATTCCTATTCTAGCTGCTTCTTCGGTACCCACCCACCCCCCATACTTTCTTCTTTGCTATAGTACACAACTTTGGAGTAAATTGCTACCAATAGTAAGTAAAACTACTTTTGTGGTAAATTGCTATCAGTATAGGATTTTCAGGTAAATAGGATTTGTGGTAAGTTGTTATCAGTATAGGATTTGTGCATGATCCATTGGAGCATCTCAGAATGCAAACTCTGTCTGTTTTATGCAGGACAAAAGCCACATGATTTCAGAAATGCCAACTTTAGAGTTTGCATGGCAACAACTCTGTAGGATTGTTCTGAGTTCCATCTAATGGATGGTCTTGTCTCAGGGAGCGGGGGCCTCTGTCCCCTGTGCACACCTGCCTGAGCAGCCTGATGCTCAGGGTGGCCTTTGAGTTTGGGGCTTTTCCATAATGTCCTCCCCTCCCCAGATACTGTCTGTTAATGATTCCACGCTGCCCTTGTGGCTGACGGAGACACTTTACAGCTCTACTTCCTTTAATTCCCATTTATACCTCCTGATTTTAAAATTCATTCACTGTGAAGACATTTGCACCTTCTAAGGTGACGATTAGCTAATTTCTCATCAGCAACTAATTTGTCCTAATAAAAGAAAGCTCCAGGAGATAGCCACTTACACCCAGGGCCCTTGCGCAGGCCTCCTTGAGTATTAAGTACATTTGACTTGAGGTCTTTGAGCCAAAATGCCCCACTTTATGTCAAAATTAAGAGTGCAAACAATAATACATTTAATTATAAATATATATAAAACACTTTCTAGGTGCCAAACTCTGTTCAGCGCTTTATATGTTATTTTTTAATCTTCTCAATTACTCTAGAAGTGTAACAACTCTTATAAACCTCATTTTTTCCATGAAAACAGATTATGGAAATAAATTCATGCTCAAACTTACATAGCAAGTTTGATATACCACATATATCAATTTCACAATTGTCCAGTTATTTAGTGAAAAAAAATTTAATTAACCGTTCATGTATCACAAAGGGAGTGACTCATCTGTTTTCAAAGTCAGGTCTTTGGACAAGATCTTTTGGATTTTTCTATGATGCCGCTTGCTTTATTATATCATACTAACTTTGTGGGAAACATTAAGGCTCTTTGAGGTCTGTTTTAGAGGTTGCAGTGTTTTGTTTAAGGTTGTATCAGTTATATAATGCCATAAAAATTCTGCATTAACACTCAACCAGAAAACTGTAGACACACACACACGCACGCACACACACACTCACACACACGTGCGAACATTTTTTTTGTGGGGGGTGCTCAAGGGTCTGTGGCTTAGGGGTTCAGCTGATCTGGGGTAGGATGGCACACTATTTGCTAGTCAGCTGTGAATCATATAGGGGGATATGCTCCACTTGACTGGGCTAACTCATGTGTTAGGAGATTGGCTGACGTCCAGTTGATCAAGATGGTCTCAGCTGGAAAGACTGCAGCTTCTTGGCTTTTTGCCGTGTGTCTCTTATTATCTAGTGAGCCCGCCTGGGAATGGTTTCATGGAAATCTTAGCGGAGAAAGAGCAACTCAGCCTCTTCACTCAAGTACTTTTCAATTCTTTCTTTTGGTTTCATTTGCTAAAATCCTATTGGATAAAAGGAGCCACGTGATTGAGCTGAGAGTCACAGTAGGGAGGGTTCTACAAAGTTTATTGTGAAGGACATGATGAATTAAGTCATCTTTCCCCCTCTTTGGTCAATTACCACCAGGGTCTAGCAAATCTCCAGCAGAACATAAAAGGAATCAATAGTCTTCCATCTCAACTCTTCAAGCAGTGTCTATACTTTAAAACGAATATAACTTTCCCTCCAATAATTTGTCACTGCTTTGATATATTGCCTAGTCAATCTAAATTCTTGGAGTCAACATTTACATAAATGTATTCATGCTTTAAATGATGAGCCATAAAATACAGTTTCAATTTATATAATGCCCAAACAACACTGCCTGAATTTATAATTATGTTTCAAATAGAATGCTGTACTAACTCTCTCAGTGCCTAATGTTTTCATGGTTTGAAATTTACTTTCTAGAACTTGATGCAGCTGTTCTCTTGGAGTGAAAGTCTGTGGGGGAAAGGTGGATAAACACATAAAGCTCTGAAAGCCTTCCCAGAACCCTCGAGGTCAACCCTCAGCTTAATATCTGGGTCAGAAGTATAACAAAGTTAGTCTTAGTAATCGGTCATGAGTTATCAGACAGACTTATGATCAACACTCACAACCTGGGTTTAGTCCAATGGAGCTTTATGAGCTAAGCAGAGTGAAAATATATGAGAATAGAAAGCTCAGTTTAGAGAAATGTTGCTTACAATTAGTTATACATAGAGTATCTGTAGAGCCAATTAGCATTGTTCTATTTTTAAACATTTTATTAACATATGCTTCATGTACCATAAAATTCAATGGTAGAAGTATATTAAAAAGGGTTGTACAATAATCACCACAATCAATTTCGATCAATTTCTTCATTCATGTATCCATTAGTCTTAGTTCCTCACATCTCCCCAATCTCTTCTGTTATAACTCTCAGGAGCTATTAATCTAGTTATTGTCGCTATAGACTTACCTAACCTGAATTTCATATAAAGAAAACCTTATCAAAAAGCAAAACAAAATCAAATAAAAACAAAATAAAACCTAGAAAACCCCAATCCAAAAGAAAGCACAAAATAATAAAAATGTGAACAAATTATAAAATGGGTCAAAAGAGAAAGCAAATCCACTTTCCAATGCACTCTGTCAGAGGACAGGACTGTTCTCATCCGTAGTCAATAGTCTGGGAGAATTCAGTGGAGGCTTAATGCTGGGCTTTCACTTTCATCAATAGCTTCAGCAAACCAGCCCCATTGTTTTCTCTCTTTGATTTACCAGAACACAAAGACATTCATAGCTACTCAGTCTCTTTCCTCAATTCAAAATACATAGTGCCAATGCAAGGACATGCAGGTGAAGTTCTATGAACTTAATGAAATACCTAGCCTCACTACAAATGACTTTCAAGATTCACTAGTTATGCCATAAAGTGCATGCCCATAGCAAAATATAGAATGCATTTCCATCTGTATGGCTATTACTTGCATCCTGTTTTTGATTAATTTATTTTTTCCTTTATATAGCTTCATGTCATTGTGTGATGCTTTGCCAACAGAATCACATTAATACCTGAGAAATGCCCTAAGACTCAGATATACAAGGGGGTACCCCCTAAATGGAAAATAGTTCCATTGGGTGGAGCTTTCGTAGTACACATTTTCCTGCTAGGAGAGCATCCAGCAACTTGCTCTGAGTTAGTGTACACAGTGGCATCACCTGGGAAGGTTGTCTCTGGTCAGAGTGATTTTTTTGGTAAAAGCAGTTTCACTTGCACCTCAATTTTTTGTTATGGCCGATTTAAGAGAACAGCGTGTAGGTGTGAAATATTGTTTCCTGCTCAGGAAAAATGTCACAGAAACTGTTGTGACATTGAACACAACTTCCCAGGACAGCACTATGAGTGGTTTTTCATCGCAAAAAAAAGGTGAAATGTCGATTGATGACAAATCTCATTCTGGACGTCAGTCAACTTCCCAAACAGACAAAAATGTTGACTTGTAGTGTACTTGGAGTTCATTCCACCAGGTCAGACTGTTAATCATGCTTTCTAGTCCGAGGTTCTGATAAGATTGCATTAGCAGTGTGAAACAAAAGTGGCCTGATTTGTGGCAGATGGGGGACTGGTTTTGCCACCAAGACAATTCACCTGCTCATATGGCTATCTCAGTGCACCAGTTTCAGGCAAAAAACAGCATGTCTCTCTTGCTCCACACATCTGACTCACCTGATCTCGCTCTGTGCAACTTCTTTTGTCTTTGCAAGTGAAAGGGACATGAAAGGACAGCAATTTGATGATGCAGAGGAGCTGAAGGAAAACCCGAGGGAGGTGCTGTCAGCCGTCCAAACAGATGAGTCTGAACAATGTGTCCAAGAAGGAAATAGCAGGTTTGACAAATGTTTTAAGTGTAATGGAGAGAACTTTGAAGGTGACAAGGTTGCATTTAAAAATATATACATAGTTTTGAAACAAAATGTCTCAAGGGTCAAGATCCAGGCTGTAAAGACGATACTGTAAAGTTTGCCAGTGAATTCTCTTAGGGCAGTCCTTGTTACCTTGCAAAAATAAGCAGGTGGTTTGTCGTGGTAGAAATAATTTCTCTGGTGCAACTTTTGTGGTCTTTTCCTCAGCAATGCAGTGTTAAATTTTCTTTTAAAATTCTTTAGAATAACTCCCTATGATCATCCAGTGCCTTTGAGAAAAGGTATTAGGATGGACCCTTTGGGATCCCCTGAATCAGTCATCATAACTTCTGAGATGATCTTTCTGCCGTGAATTGAATTGGTCTAACATAACAGTTCCCCTCCGAAGCCACCATTATCTTTGAAATTTTTATATTTTAGAACACTGTGCCAAGATTGAGATAAGTGTATTACTAAGAGAATAAACCCATGCATATATATTCTAGAATCCCACTAACAACACGTTTTGACTTACCTTTGCATTTAATTTACTACTCATACTTTTTAATGCACATCTTTCTTTTTACCCTCTATTTTGGCTTACTACCACCATATTCCAGACCCAATGAGTTCTTCGGTGAACTTTCGTTATGTGGACAGCATTTATCTTTCGTATATGATGCCTTCATTTGTTTTGATTGGAATTCATCCAGGCCAACATTGACCTCAACTATCAAATTTGACCTTGACTTTACCTACCTTTCACAGCTCAGAGAGGTCTTTCCATCCTCGAGTCGGCAAGACGAATTTATGTCTCCTTTTGGTTAGTAATTTCATTCGCTCTACTGGAATTCATTGAGCATTATACTGAGATGTGTCAGTGTTTGAAATGAAAAATGCCACCATTGCTTGAGAGGTATATGTGAACAATAATTATATAGTAAAATAAGCATTTGGTTTTAAATAAGTAAGTGGCTTCAAGTGATATAGGAACAAGGGGCCTATTTATTTTTAGGGACACAGTTACATCTCTGAAGAAGTATTTAATCAGATCAGGAACTAGTTCAGAAGAGAGGAGCAAAGACTATTAGAAAGAGAGAAGAGAATGTGTTTAGGAAACAGAGAAATAAGAAGAGGCTAGTATTGCTGAAATCTGGGAAACAATGAAATTTTGTTAGTTAAGAAACTTGTAGCCATGTTAAAAAATTTTGGTTACGTCCCAGACATCAGGCAAAGCCATCTAAAGCAAAGATGTGATATTCTCATATTTGATTTATTTAAAAGATCACCCCTGTTACTGTGTGGAGAATGATTATAGAGCCACCAGGAGTGGAAGCATGGAAATCAGGATTAGAAGGTTATTACAATAGTCCTCCAGAGAGAAGCGGAGGGCTTAAACTAGAGTGACACAGAGAGACAGGGGAGACAAAGCCCAGGTCTATTGTGCAGAATGCTGCACCAGAAGTTAGTGATGGATTTTACATGAGCAGTCATGTGGGAAATGGGAAATCCTATATGCCTCCTCACTTTCCAAAATAGACAAATGGATGGATGGAGATATCATTTATTGACTTTATAAAAAGCACAGAAGGAGTAGGATTTGGGGAGGTGAGCACATGCCCAATTTAAGACATATTTCACTTAACGTTTTTTAGAATAATCTAAATGGAGATGTCAAAAAGGAAGAGTGGACACTCAGAGTGTAGACCCTAGAGGTGTTCTGACCACTGCCATGGCAAGCCCAGCTAGAGAGGTGATCTTCAAATAACCCTCTTCTTTAGATGACCAAATTATGTTCACTCACAATCTTGACATAAAGCAGAGATATTTTAATTTTACTGTGTGCATACTATTGATAATTATACCAATACAACATAGCTAAATACCTCATTACACAAAAGAGAAAGATTATTGAGTAATATTTCACATACACTGAAATTTTAAAGGAAAAATAAAAAATAACTTGCACCCATTTGTGAGTTAAAGCATAACTTGACAATGTATTTGGATTTTGTCCCTGCTTCCAAAGATGTAACCTATACATTCTTGAGGTTTCCTGAGTGATTGGAGGGTTTTTTTTTTTTGTCATCTAGGAGTAGTTTGGATTATACTACAGAGGAGACTCAAGTTGGTGGGTTTTGGTCATGCTAGAAAGACCCAGCATATGATATTAGCTCGGCAAAGGCCAGTGGGACTGGCAGGTTCAGTCATCTGAACAATGAATCATTAGTATGGCTATAGAAGAGAAACCAACACAAACTCTGGACACTGAGCTCAGGTAAGTGTTTCTGGTTTGGGACAGATATCAATGCTCATGAAGGTGACACAGCCTTTGGAAATGAGTGCTTTGTGTCGGAGAGTCTCCCCTACTTCACTGCATACATCTTTTCTTTGTGTTGGTGTGGTTTGTAACCTTGAAAATAAACTTTAGTTTTTTTGTTTGTTTTTTAACATTTTATTAGGGGCTCATACAACTCTTTTCACAATCCATACATATACATACCTCAATTGTAAAAAGCACATCTGTACATTCTTTGCCCTAATCATTTTCAAAGCATTTGCTCTCCACTTAAGCCCTTTGCATCAGGTCCTCTTTTTTTCCCCTCCCTCCCTGCTCCCCCTCCCTCATGAGCCCTTGGTAATTTATAGATTATTATTTTGTCATATCTTGCCCTATCCGGGGTCTCCCTTCCCCGCCTTCTCTGCCATACGTCTCCCAGGGAAGAGGTCACATGTGGATCCTTGTAATCGGTTCCCCCTTTCCAACCCACTCACCCTCTACTCTCCCAGTATCGTCCCTCACACCCCTAGTCCTGAAGGTATCATCCACCCTGGATTCTCTGTGCCTCCAGCTCCTATATGTACATAGAGGTTTTCTGAGTTCTGTGAATTTTAGCGAATAACTCAAACCGAGGGAGCCTGGTGGTCAAACGGGTTATAGGCGGCTGCTATGGAAAGAGCAGCAGTTTGAAACCACCAGCTTCTCTGCCAGAGAAAGATGAGGTTCTAGACTCTCAGAAACTCATAGGGTTAGTTGCCCCCTCACTCTGCTCTGTAGGGTCTCTCTGAGTCAATGCAGGCTGTGAGCTGAGTTGGTTGTTGAGTTGGAGGAGAGAGGGAACCGCTGAATTGATAGCCATCAGGTGTTGTAAATCTCTGCTTGTAACTGGCATCTGAAGTCTGTCCAGATATAGCATGAGGAAGTGCACCTTGTAACATGTAAGACCTGACCAGCTTTGAGTCCGATTGTCATTCTCTTAGAAGAAATAATGATAACACATTTTCTGTTTTTGACCCTTCTGCAAATACATCAATAATCTTAACCAAATAAGTATTTCATCACATATTTTATTCCATATTGTCTATAAAATTTTTTTCAGTTTCATTCCAAAGTTGATGGAAATACACATATTATTAATTTTAAGCTCAAATTTATGTTTCACATGAAGCAATAAATATGAAGACTGATCTATCCTGGATTTCATATACAGAAAATCATTCAAAATACAAAGAGTTATAAACAAAAATACAATACAAAACAAAAAACCAATAACAATGAGAAAACACAACAGAGAAAAACCTGAATCAAAAAGAAAGCAGAAAATATCACAAACTGAAACAACTTTAAAAGGGAGAGCAAATGATAAAGTGTTACATTTTAACTTAACTACATTGGCTCTACTCAACTTTACCAAGGTTTTGGTCTGATAATAAGGCTACTCACTTGAGTTAGTTAGTTTATTGTGCCAACCTGGCCAATAAACAATTGTAGGTTTAATTGAAGGGCAGAGGGATAAATGGCTCAGTGAGCCTCACCTTTCTAGTTCTTGGGTCTCTGGCTTTGTGATGGTCAGACCAGGGTGCAGCTGCCTTTGTCAGTTTCCTGCTTCAGCTGGCAAGGCTCACTTCCTGCAAGACATCCCTGAGGAGAAGCCACATGGACCTACCTGGATGCAACCCTGGGTGCTGGTGCACCCATATGGAGAGCCCTGCCGGTGCTGAGATTTTTACACATTCACAGACTCTGCTTTCCTCCTGCAGTCAGCATCATTACATCTGTTTTGTGACATGGAGGAGGACTTTGTGGATTGATGTCAGAGATATGCGTTAATGTTGGGCTTGTGGGCTTGGGCAGCACTGGGTTGGAATGCTTTCTTGATGTACACTTAACCTTTGTTTCTCTAAAGTTCCCAGACTAACACATCTATTCACTGGCCTAGGATCAGAAGGGGCTCATCGAAGGCTGAATCCATGTGGGGCATCCTGCAAATGGACGTGGGTCTTACACTCTTATCCATAGCATTTGAAAACTTGGTGTTCCCAATTTAAACTCTGATACCATTTCCTCCTTTGGATTTGGATTTTACAATGTGCTATTCTTGGTTCACAGAACTTGGTGTGCTTCTTTTCTGAGAGTGTAGTTGATGCTTTGCTAAGATGGCTGCTTGTTTCAAGACAAATCTTTAAGACAGAAGCTGTTATTCTTTCTGAGAGACAGGAACCAACTGGTTTCTCTACTATAATTTGTGATGTCACCCAGATCCTCGGTGATCTCTACATGAGGATGAATATCAGGCAAGGCCGTATTATAAGAACTGATTGATTTTAGATCAGTGATAGAACTGAGTCAGAGTGCTATGATTTATCAATGCCTCTGATTCACTTTAGAAACATTGTCATTTTATGATACAGAGCACTAATAAATCATCTTCCTTGGACAAACAGTGATTCTATTCATAGTGTCACTAATTTAGCCAATGGTAGAGAATTGAAAATACTGTTGAGAAAAGGAAATTACAGAAGGACAGGCCAGCTTTTGGACTGTAATGCACGAATTACTGACGTGTACAGAGTAAACTCTTAAATGACTGGAAACTATTTACACAAACAAGGGGGTTGATGATAGTTGCAATAACATTCATTCACAAAGCCAGTACCTTGAACACAAGATTAATATGTCATACCAAAGTAAGGCGAGTGGACACTCCACTAAGTGAGCTGGGCTTTACCCCAAACACACCTGAGCAAATTTGGGGAAATGACATATTTCCTTTGGGCTGAAGGCTGAAATGTAGTGTAAAAAGCAGCAGTGACTGCGATCCCAAGGTTATGGAAATGGTGGTCCGTGGACTTTGATTTGGATCTCTTGCTTTGAGCATGCTCAATGAATGGTGACCTGGGACTACCCAGTAGTTTTTAATCAAGATGTTATTCATTTATTAAAAAAACTATTTGGCCCTTTTCTTTGATATTCTTATTGTTTATTTATAACTTTATAGCATTATGATCCAAGAATATGCTTTGTGGCATCTTTTTTTTAGATGAAACTATTTTAATATGCAACTGTTAACAATATAATGAAAATATAATTTCTGCACAAAATGAATATAAAATGTTAATTAGTTGCATTAAAATTGTGTACCATTTCTATGTTTTTGTGTGTTGTTTTTTAAAAATTAATAAATCTTTTTATTGGGGCTCATACAACTCTTATCACAATCCGTACATACATCAATTGAGCAAAGCACCCTTATACATTCGTTGCACTCGTCATTCTCAAAATTCACCTTCCACTTGGGTTCCTGGAATCAGCTCGGTTTCCCTTTTTCCTCCTCCCCCTCCCTTCCCGCTCCCCCGTTCCCCCTGGTCCCTTGATAGTTTATAAATAATTATTATATCTTATCTTAAACTACCCGGCATCTCCCCTCACCCACCTCCCCAGGTTTTAAAATTTGTTTGAAGTTTTATTTGCAGCTGAACACATCGGGTATTCTGGAAAATGTTCTATATGTGCTGGAAAAGGATGTATATTGAGCTGTTGTTTGGTGGGTTGCTCTGTGTGTGACTCTAAGAACAATTTGGATTATTGTATTGCTTAGTTCTTCTGTGTCATGGCTGAGTTTCTTTCCAGTTGTCTTTTCTCATAAAAATGATGCATCCAAGATTCCTATTATTATTGTAGAATTGTTTATTTCTCTCTTCAATTTTATATAAGAATTGCTAACATATTTTGAAGCTCTTTAATTATGTTAATATCAGTGAATTATTCAATGTGGCTCTTCAGCCAACGTCTACGTAACTCTCACCAATTGACCTTTTCCTTCATGGATCAGGGTCAGAAGAAAGTGGAGAAAACATTGATAGTTTCCACCTGAGTAACTGTGGACAGGATTCATTGGAATACTCTCCTGCTGCATATCAAATGAGCCCTCTGATATGTAGGAGAGGGGGTCTCACCACCAGCAAGAGTGACAACCCTGAGATCCTTGTACAGTGAACCCCCGGGCTCCCGAAGAGAGCTGCGGCTTCAGAGGAGCAGCAGTGGAGCCAGGACCCAGAGTGTGAAGCAGAGTTGAAGACGTCCAAGGCCGGGGAGCAAGTAGAGCCGAGTGTCCACAACACTCCAAATTACCTCCATTGAGTCACTCCTGATTCATAGTGACCCCCTGGGGTTTCCGAGACTGTCCCTGTTTATAGGAGGAGAAATTCCACTTTCTCCCATGGAGCTGCTGGGGGTTGTGAACTGCTGACCGTGCGGATCGCAGCTCCATGTGTAACCAATATGCCACAAGGACATTTCAAATACCGATTGAGTAACTTCCAGTATCACAGCAGCACAGAGTATACAACAAACCAACAGGTTAACTGCAAAGAACTTTATTCATCAGTGTACTTTGAGAGACCTTCACAAGTACAATTGCATCGTGTTGTTAACTAATTAAGCCAGTTTCAATTGTGTTGCTGAGACAAAAACAGCATAGAATCATGCACTGTCTTTAGCAAAGTATATTAGATGGAGCTGGAAGGTCTGAAGTGACCCTTTAGTCCCTAGATATCCAAACAAGACGTGCTAACCAAATTGTCCCTTATTGTCTTTGCTGTGGAACCCTGTGAATTTTATATTGTTTTTTTAAAATGACACAAAATAGCATGCATGTACAATTATTACACCAACAGTTCATATCTATCTGTATTCTTCCTTTAAAATTGTCTATTGACAGACTGAATTAATTAGTAACTATTATGAGGTTAATTAAATTTAATGGGATTTCATAGATTTTTTTGACAAATAAAATGGAAGTGCAAAAATCTTCATGCACATTTCACTGATGTTTTAATGCAAGTTCAAGTTTAATTTTATTCCATGCATACATATCTAAGTTCATTATTTAAATGTTATTATGGTCTCCGTTGACATAGGTTTCTGCTCATGTGGTTAACCTTAAAATACTTTCTACTCCTAATAATCAAAACACCCCTAAAATATGTCAACATTGTGACCTAGAGAGCTTAAATTTTTCTCCAGAACTTACATGTAGACCCATTTTAAACATCTCAATTTTTGATTAAAGAAAAAGTAAGAAAATAAATTATCTATTCAGCTGTAGAGCATTTAACAACAACTAACGGCATAGAGGTTTTTAGTGTCAATTGAGTGATGTCAAGGTAAATAAGAAATGGCATAAGACGTCAAATTATCACTAAGGCCACATACTTAAAAATGATCTTTATTTATTAGTTTATTTATTTTTCACAGGTTCACCAACATAAAATTCACATACCATGCATTTCACCAGCTCAATCTTATTCATAAGAGTTATGGAACCATCACCACTATTAAGTCCAGGATATTTCTTCTTCCTGGTACTGTTGTCCTTAACACTCCATTTTCCACCCACCTCCCCTGTTCAGTCCCTTTGTAACTATTAATTCAATTGTTATCTCTGTCACTTATCTAGCTTGGGTTTCATATTCAGAAAACACAATACAAATGATCCAACTACAATGAGAAAGGAAACAGAAAAAAGTCTCAATTGCAAACAAAGTAGTAAATCCTAAAACCTGGAATGATCATACATTAGTTCAAGAGGGAAAACGAATGATAAGTTATCACATTTTGACCTAACTACAGGAATTGCATTAGTACACTCTGTCTGACAGTAAGGCTCTTCCCATATGTGGTCCCTAGTCATTGGGGATTATCTCGAGTCTAAATCTTTGTGGAGGACTCTGGGGATTGAATGTGGGCTTCCTGTGTCATCCATAGCTTTCTGAGAAATGGTGTTCAATATTTAGGCTCTAATAGCACTCCCACTCCTGACTTTGTTTCTCATTTTTATAATTCTTGGATCATAGGCGATTGTGCTTTTTCTATGTGGATTTTATTGATGTCTCATGTAGATGACTACTTATTTTATGATCAGCCTTTCAGATTCAAGACGCTATTGTTTCTGATAGCCAGGCACCATCTTCTTTCTTCACCATATTTGACTCTAGCACCTACATCTTCGGTAGTCATTTTGTGGAGGCAGGCATGCAGGTAGGCATGGAGCAGGACCATGTCATGAGAATGACCTATTCTTAGATCAGGCCTAGAATTAAGGGCCAACTCAAATCCATTCAGATATCTATGTTTTTTGTATGGCTCTGGTTCACTTTAAAGACATTATCAGTATTTTGTTGAAGAATGTTGCAAATTTTCCCTATGGGTTATAAGGTAGTTCTATTGATGTTATCGTTAATTTAGCCAATAATGTAGGACTTAAAACACTGTGGAAATGAAATAGATACTTATATGCTTATCTTGATATGGCTGAATTAATGTACTGATCTTAGAAAAATCAATGCATTTGAATTTTAGTACTGCTGAAGAATTTGAAAGAATCACAGACTGCGAAAAAGACAAACGAATCTGTCTTGGAAGAAGTACATTCAAAATGCTCCCTAGAGGTAAGCATTTGAGACTTCACCTCACATACTTTGGACATGTTCTCAGGAGAGACCAGCCCTCGGAGAAGGACAGCTTGTTTGGTTAAGCAGAGGGGCAGCAAAAAGGTTGAAGGCCTTCCAGGACATGGATGGATTGACACCGGCGCTGCAACTATGAGCTCAAGCATAAGACGGCTTGTGAGGACAGTTGTGAACCGGGCAGTGCTTTGTTCTGTTGCATGTAAGGGCACTCCGGGTCAGAACCAACTCAATGGCATCTAAGAACATGACAATAACGGGACATTTTCTGTGTTTGATAGGCTCCTTTGGCTTTTCTATGTTGGCCGTTATGTCATCAGTAAATTGTCATAATTTTGTGCCTTCCTTTCTGAGTCTTTTGCCTTTAATTTCCTTTTATATCTCTATCACTTCTAGCATCTTGATGAATATTGGAAGTCTTCCTTTGATCCCAATCTTAGGAGAAAAGCCTTCAATCATTAAGTATTATGTACAATGTTAATAGTAGACATTTTGTATATGTTCTTTATCAAGTTGAGGAAGTTTCCCTGTATCCTTATTTCTCAGGAAATTTTTGTGCCATATATGGGTGTCGTATTTTGTCAGATGATCTTTGTGCATCAATTGATATAATTTTTGACCTAACTTATTCATATGCTGCATTAAATGGATTGATTTTAAGAACTTGTATCATCACTTTGTGCCTTGAATCAACCTCACATGGGTCTTGTGTACATCTTTTACATGTGGCTCAGCTACATTTAGCAATCTCTTATTATGGTGGGGTTTTGTGTCTTTTTTAGGGATACTGATTTGTAGCCTTATATTTCTCTTGCTTTATATATATACATACATACACACATTTATGCATATTTATGTATGTTAAATACAGGCACATATCATACACCTATATTATTTATGTGTGTATATATATACATATAGCTTATACTCCTTATGTATATATATACCAATTGAAACATAAGAGTGTATGTATATACACACATATATATACACATTCCTATACACACGCATATATTACATATATATTCTCTATCTATCTATATAGATAGCTATATTTGTAATGCCTTTATCTGATTTTGGTGTCAGGATGATATCAATTTTAAATAGGGAATTAGAAAGTTTCCTCTCCTCTTTTGATTTCTGTAAGTATTTGTTTAAAATTTGTGTTAGGTCTTCTTTAAGCAAAGGATTGGCAATACTTAGGTAAAATTAGTGTTGTCTTTTTTAAATGGAATTCTCTAGTGAAATTATCTGGGCCTAGAGATTTCTTTCTCCAGAAATTTTAAATTATGCATTCGATTTGTTTGATAATTATCCATCTATTCAAATGATCGTTTTCACACTGGGAATATTTTAGTAGCTGGTTCCTTTTGAGAAATTAATTATTTTCATTAAAGTGAATATATTTGCTTGTAGTATTTGCCTAGTGTATCCTTTTTTTAATTCTAAATGATCTATAGTGGCCCAGTACTTTTGTTTCATTTTGCTTATTGATTTTAGTTGACTCTAGTCCCCTTTTCCATTTTCAGTCTTCCTAGAAGTTTGTCAATGTCATTAATCTTTTTCAATAAACCAGTTTTTCTGTTTTCTATTAGTTTTCTGTTTCTATATATTACTTTTATTATTTTCTTCTTTTGCTTTCTTTTTGACCATATTTGGCTTTTCCCCTCCTATTTTCTTAAGTTAGGAGCTTGGATATTTGTTTTGAAACTTTTATTTATTTTAACCTCTGAATCTAATGCTATAACTTTCAGCACCACTTTAATGACATCTCAAACTATATGTTGTGTTTTCATTTTTATTCAGTTTAATGTATTTAAAATTTTCTTTTCGACTTCCTTTGTGAACCATGAACTATGTAGAGTGTTTTGTTTACTTTTCAAGTGATGTGGATCTTGTTGCTATCATTCTATTATTGATTTGTAGTTTAATTTAGTTTTGATCAGTGAACAAATTCTATGATTTAAATTCTTTAAAAGAGGTTTGATTCATGGCCCAGTGTATGTCTATCATGCTATGTGTTAGAGTGAATTTTCTAGAGATGTAACATCAATGAAGCTTATATATCTATCAAGAGAGAAATTTGTATCAAGAGCTGTTTCAGACAGTGCAGAGCTGGGTAAGTGTAGTCAATTTTAAGTCCATGCATCAGAGCTTAATCTGGAGTGTTTTCCTGACTTGCATAGTGGCCAGCGTGATGAACCAGGAAGCAGGGAGAGGAAGTATAAGGATGAAATAAGAAGATTGCATCTGATGGATGCAAAGGCAGACAAGTCTAAGAACTTCTGGTCTCATACTCAGCATCGGCAAATCAGATGGCTGGCTTGATGGTTCCTGGGGTCCATAGCCTGTGCCCCACGCCCAAAGATTCAGAGGTCGATGAGTCTGATGCAGGATCCAAGCCCTCAAGAAGCAAGCTAGCTTCCCTACAGCATCAATATATCTGTGAAGTGGGCCACACCCAGAAGAAACATCATTATTTCTGAATTAAGAGTTTCAATCCACTCTAATCTTTCCACAGCTGCTTAGTGGATCAAAGCAGATACCAAAATGGAGCTGATTACATTTTGTTAGATCACATCATGGAGGAGTCCTCACTACCAAACCACTGAGAATCCTGTTGTTAGTTGTCATTGGGTCTGTTACAACCCTAGAGCGGAACACTGCATGGTCCTACACCCTCCTTACCATCGTCCCTATGCCTGAGCCCAATGTTTCAGCCTCTGTGTCAATCCATCTACTTGAGGACCTTCTTCTTTTTCGCTGCCCCCTCCACTTTGCCAAACATGATGCTCTTCTCCAGGAACTAGTCTCTCCTGACAACATGACCAAAGCATGTAAGATGAATTCTTGCCATTTTTGCCTCTGAGGAGCACTCTGCCTGCACCTCTTCCAAGACGTATCAGTGTGTCTTTAGGAATCCATAGCCCTTTCAACACTTTTTCTCCAGCACCACAATTCAAATGCACTGATTCCTTAGTCAATGCCCAACTTTCACATGCATATGAGGGAATGGAAAATACCATGGCTTGGGTCAGCAGCACCTTGATCATCAAACTAATGCTCTTGCTTTTCAGTACTCTAAAGGAACCTTTTCAGCAGATTTACCTAATGCAATACATCTGTTAATCTCTTGACTTCTACTTCCATGAGTATTGATTGTGGATCCAAGTAAGACAAAATCCTCGACAATGCCAACCCCTTTTCCATCTCTCATAATGTCAATTACCAATCCAGCTGGAAGAATTTGGGTCTTTACATTGCATTGGAATTCTTACTGAAGACGGCAATCCTTGTTCTTAATCAGCCAGGGCTTTAATTCCTCTCCCCCTATAACCAAGCAAGATTTTGACATCAGCTTATCACAGGTGGTTAGTACATCTTCCTCTAATCCTGATGCCACATCGCTCTTCTTAGAACCCCGTTTCTTTGGTTATTTGCTTAGCATAGAAATTGAGCACTTTGGGTGAGAGAATATAACACGGATGCATGCCTTTTCTGATTAAAAATAAATTGTTGGGAGTTCTTATACCTCTTATCACAATCCGTACATGTATCCATTGTGTCAAACACATTTGTACAAATGTTGTCATCATCTTTTTCAAAACACATTTTCTTCCTACTTGATTCCTGGGTATCAGCTCCTCATGTTTTCCCCTCTCTCTCCCACTCTCCTTGTCACCTTGATAGTTTATAAATTATTCTATTTTTCCTTCTGTCTTTCACAGACTGCTATCCCTTCACTCACTTTTCTGCTGTCCATCTCCCTGGGAGGTGGGCCATACATCGATTATTGTGATCAATTCCCTTGTACTTCCCCTTCTTCCCCTCCCCTCCTAGTATTGCTTGGTCCTGCGGGGTTTCTCTGTCCTGGATTCCCTGTGTGGTGAGCTCTTATCTATACCAGTATACATGTTCTGGTCTAGCTAGATTTGTAAGATAGAACTGAGGTCATGATAGTGGGGGTGAAGGAAGCATTACAGAACTAGAGGAAGATTGTATGTTTGGTCGCTGCTATACTGCACCCTGAATGACTCCTCTCTCATTGTGGTCCCTCTGACAGTGAGTGTCCAATTGACTACTGATGGGCTTGGATCTCACCTCTGTCCTTCCCTCATTCCCATTGATATGATTTTGTTTTGTTTTGTTCATGTTTTTGATGTCTGATACCTGATCCCATCGAAACCTCACAATCAAACAGGCTGGTGTGCTTCTTGCATGTGTGCTTTTGTTGATTCTCACCTAGATGGCTGCTTGTTTATCTTCAAGCCTTTAGTACCCCAGACCCTATATATTTTGATAGCCGGGCACCATCAGCTTTATTCACCACATTTGCTTATGCACCTGTTTTGTCTTCAGCGATCCTTTCAGGAAAGACGAGCATCACAAAGTGCTGTGTTAGTAGAACAAAGTGCTCTTGTGTTGAGGGAGTAATTGAGTGGAGGCCCAATGTCTTTCTGCTGTCGTAATGTTTTATAAATAAATATATGTACATAGATCTATTCCCCTTTCATTATATATAAATGTATTTACATATATACATGCCTAAATCTAGACCTCTATATATGTCCCTTGCCTCCCAGTTCTTTCCTCTATTTCATTTTACTTTCCTCCTGTCCCACTATCATGTGGTTTTGGCAATTTCTCTCGGCTACATTGCTCTTGATCGAGCCCCCACAAACATCCAATGCCTCCATCACCATCAATTTTAGGTCACTTATTCTTCCTTTGTCCCTGGATTTGTTGGAAACCCCCTTCTTTTTCCTCAACTCCCTTTTCCCGTGTCTCCCTGGAACCAGATTTGTTCGCAACCCCCTTCTTTTCCCTCAACTCCCCTTTTCCCGTATCTCCCTGGAACCATCGGTCCCATTGTTCTCTCCTGCAAATTGTTTATCCTACCTATCTTGTCCAGATAGATGTGCAGAGACAATAAAGACACAAAACAGCAAAACATGACAAAAATAAAACAAAACAATAAAATAACTATTACAGCGAAACAAAGAAGTTATAAAAATTTTTTAAAAAGCAAAAAAAAAAAAAAAAAAAAAGAGAAAAGCCCTCCAAGAGTTGCAGGTCTGTCCATTGACTTTATGAGTGTTTTCCAGTCGAGTCTGCTGGGGTGCTGTGCCCTGGCCCCAAAGACCACCTGTGGCATTTTTCAGAGACTTGGTGGCTTTGCGCTCCTTGCTGCTCTGCTGTGCATCATTAGTGTTTAACCCTGTGTGGTGGGGTGGGATTGGACAAATCTCCCACACTGTGTCCCCAGTACTGTCCCTGTTAGCACCAGGTGTCAGTGAGGTACTTTTATGTGTCTCATGTTGGGGCCAACTCTGTGATTCTCTGTGCATTGGCTGCTCTGAGCTGGAGTATTGTCTTCAGGGCTCGGTGGGCTGGGGTGTATTCCCCTCTCTCCCCTTCCCCCTTCCTTTGCTCCTGTTCAGACGTGCCTCTTGTCCTGAGCTACAGCTTCAGTGCTGTCCTCTGAAGTACATTCCTCAGGGGTGTGGTGTGGGGGGTGCCCATGTAGTTGGCACGGGGGCCTGGCCCTGTGGGCCTCTCTAGTGATTCCTTGCTTCATGCCTGTAGGTTGCATTCACCTCTTGGCACACTGGATTGAAGTTTGATCCCTCTCTCTCTCTCCTGTGGAGATATAAACACCCTCCCCTTGGGTGGGTTAGTGCCCTGCTCCTCCTCTACCCCTGTCTTTTTTATGTTTGCTTGACTGCTGTGTTCGTCTGGGTAGGCTAGAGAAACAAAGTCATATACACTCTTATGTGCATAAGAGAGAGTTTTATATAAAGGGTAATTTAATTGTACATTAAGAAAGCATCCCAACCCAGTCCAGTTCAAGCCCATATGCCCAATACTAACCAATATGTCTGATACCAATCTGTAATGTCCTCTCAGACTCATGAAATACGTGCAATGATTCTGAATGCAGGAGGATCACAGGTTAGTGGGTTGGAAGTCCTGTGGATCCAGTGGTGTTGAAAGCATCTCAATACTGGCAGGGGTCTCTATGTGACTTCTCCTACTCCAGAGGTTGGGTTGCATCAAGGTAGGCCCTTGTGGCTTCTGCAGCTCCCAGGGCTACATCAGGGTAGGTCCATGTGGCTTCTCCTCCTTGTGATGTCTCACAATGAGTCAGCCTTGTCAGTAGAGAGTATCCAAGGGAATGAACTGAGAGGGAGAAGTGTTTCCCACCTCCAAGGAGGAAAATCTAGGAGTACCCAGAATTCTCAGGAGTAGGCCATGCCCACACAGAGGGCTCATTGCCTATCACCCAGTTGAAAAGCTAGACTCCACAAAACAAAACAAACTCGCTGCCATTGAGTCAGTGCTGACTCATAGCAATCCTGCTGCGGGTTTCTGAGACTGTAACTGTTTATGGGAGTAGAAAGCCCAGTCTTCCTCCTCTGGAGCTGCTGGTGGTTTTGAACTGCCCACCATGTGGCTTGCAGCCCACTACCTAGCCACTAGATATGTGAATAAATTCCCTAGTATCTATTTATCTTTATAATCTGTTTAGCTAATCATTTCTATACCAGGGATTGTGATTTTCTTAAGAAGCCTAAAATAAGGGGTTTTGAAGCCTTCAACTATAATTGTGGATTTATTTATTTATTACTTGATATCAGGTTTAGCTTCACGAAATTTGGGCTCTTCCATTTAGTGCATACACATTTATGACTGTGATATTTTCTTGGTCTATTGATGCTTTTCTTATTTTAAAAAAGTCCCCAAATTCTCTATGTCCATAGTAATATACTTTCTTTTTAAGGTTTCCTTACTTAATATTTTGGTATCTGCTCTTGGTTTTTAAAATTAATGTGTTCATAGATATTATCCCCATCTTTGACCCACCAAGATCTTTATATTTCAGGTGAATTTCTTAAGAGACTATCATTAGGTTGTAAAACTCATTAGTGAATTTTAATTCACTCCGTTAATCTCTCATTAAAAAATAAAACATTGTATTTAATCTAATTACTATAGTGTGTTTAGGTACAGTATTTTTTTCCTGTTTGTTCTCTGTTTCCTTTTACATGCACTCTCATGTTTTACTGAACTTTCTTTTAGAATTTTAATTTTGATTTATTTTTGATGTTTTCAAAGGTATCTCTGTTTATATTACTCTTTCAGTGGTTGTTCTATATTACCTAATATATGTATAACTTATCATAACTTACCACAGTCTATTTCCCTTTAGGCCTTTCTACTCTCATCCATTTTTATGTAACTACCTTAAGTATTTTCTTTATATATATTGTAAAACAGATCATACAGTGGTATATTTCTTAATTGAATCATCAAATATAATTTTGTATGCTTAAAGAACAAGGAAAGTCCACTGTAGATTGGTCTTCTTATCCTTTCTTTTAAGAATTTCCATTACTTCTTCTTACAGGGTTAGTGTGCTGACAATAGATTGTGTTCATTTTCTTCCTCTGAAATTTTCTACTCTTCTCTATTTTCAAATAATATTTTTGCTGAATATAGAATTCTGGGTTGACAGATGTTATTATTTTCTTTCAATAAAATTGATGTCCTTCTACATCAAAGACTTGAGAAACTAAGTGGAACAGATTCAAATGACAATTTGAACCCTGAACATCAAATAAAAGATGTAGAGTTAGATTGAACTCTTAAATGGAAAGAGATAAAGGAAAAATACAGTGGATGCAAAATCATTTCCCAATGCCTGCCAGTTTGCCTGGCACAAGGTGACCAACCTGGACCAGAGTGGGAAGTGTTCCTGGATGAACACTGTAGGAAGGTAATACAAAGGATTTCAAAAAAGAAAAGTCATTCTGTTCAACCAAACGTGGGATGAAGTACGGTGAGCAGGACGTGAGCCAGAGTAAAAAAGGAAATTGCAGGAAGACTGGAAATGAACACAGAGAAAAGAAGGAACCAGGACTTTGGGAAGGGTCTATTTAATCACATCCATGAGGTCTGACCACTTAGCCAAGACAGACCTACTAAGGGGTAAAACTGCACAGTTACAAGTAGAGTACCCGCACCTAGTCAGTGTCAGAAATTTAAAGGGGCCAGGTTGCAAGTACCTTGGGCAGTCTTTCAGCTATGGCGCCTGCACTTATACCCAGCCACTGGTGAGAGTGGCGCCATATCCACTGCCTGACTATCAGTGGTAGGACATCTTGCAGCCTGGACACCTACAGGAGTGACCCCTGTCCTTGTAGGCCTGTAATCCTGGGGCTGAAACTCAGTTATTGGAAAGAGTACTCCTTGCCCCATTACCCAAAGTTCTGCTAGAGTGCAGGAGTCTGTCTGCAGCCCAGCCACCGGAAGGCATGTACTTGCTTCAATACAGCAGACCTGTTTGCTGCCCAATGGCTGGAAACCATGCAGTCTTACACATAGCACAGCACCTGGCAGGAGCACATTCCATCTCCTGGCCAGTGACTGGAAATTGTCAGGAGGGCCACGGTGCCCGGTGGATCAGTGTGAGCACACCAACGGACTGACTACCAGTGGGAGAAGTCCTTCCTGTACCCCCAAAACTGGCAAGAGCGATCTTCAGGGCTGTGGCCCACAGGAGTGAGCCTGCAGCCATTTCCCAGTTCTTGACACATCCCTCTCATGCTGACACAGTAGCCAGAAATACACCAAGCACACAGCCCAGCACGCAGCAACTGTGCTCATCCCTTGGTCCTGTCCCCAGCAGAGGGACCTCTATGTACTTTTCCAGTAACCATCTAGCATGACTCAGCAGGTGCTTCTCATTACCTACTGGTGAGCACCAAGTCCCCCTACCCTCCACCCCCCACCCCAAGACTCAAACAAGAAGAAGACACACCTGTGTGAACCTTCAATGGGATTCCTGGCTGCAGCAACAACCATCTTATATCCAGCCAGTTTCCACAGGCCAAACCCTCATGCCTTGATTTCCCACCATTGACTGATATACTAATTCATGCACACTCAAAGTCCCCACCCCATTCATTTGGGTAGCAATGCTAACCTGAGGCTACAAAGAAAATCTGTGCCATGCTCCAGCAGAAGTTAGCACCAAGTGTTTGCACCAGTCCACGCAGGCCACCCAGTCCCACTAGGACTGTAGAGGGACTGAGGTCAACCAACACTTGCCCCTCACAATATCTAATAAAGAGCATGCTATTCCACCTATCCTCAGTCTCTTAGGGAGAGATATACAAGCCTAGTCACTGAAGCTAACGAGTGGATGTGATATACTATATCAACGAGGAAAAGCAAATAAACCCCAGTAAAATGACACTTTCAAAGTCACACACAAACCAGAACCACTAAAAATATGAGAACATTCTGTCCTGGTCTCCAGAGAATGCATCATTTGCATGAACTTGGCACCTTAATGCCTTAAAAAAAGCAGAAAATATATAATCATTTAAAGAAACAGGACAAGACGGATCACAAAAGTAATCAAAATAAAGGCAGATGTCTTTCCTGAAGAAGAAATGGTAATCGGGTACCTATAGTTAAGGAATTCAAAATAGGTCACCTATATGTTGAAGAATTAAAATGACATAAATAAGGATCCTCAAAGATATCAAGGAAAACTGAAAATGCTGCATAATAACACAGAAAACCAACACAAAGGAAATATGACAAGATAGACAATTCAAATGATACAAAAACCACTAGATGTACAGAAAGTCAACAATTAACCATCAGAACTAACTCAACAATTAACCATCAGAACTAATTCAACTAATTCAAAACTCAAAGATTATTGCATTCAAAACTCAAAGGATATTGAATTAATTGAATTAATGGGATAAAGCATCAGCAAAAACTCAAAAAGACTCCGACTCACAGCCTTGAATCGACTCTGAGTAGAACTACCCATGTGGATTTCTGACGCTCTAACACTTCATGGGAATAGAAAGCCTCACCTCTTGCCAGCAGAGCAGCTGATGGGTGCAAACTGTTGACCTTGTAAACAATAGCCCAATGCCTCGGCCACTGCACCAAGTAGGGTTTTGAGTAGCTAATTTGTTTGAGGTACAGGAAATAAAAAGAGTGAAGAAAAATCGAGAAAACCTGTGGGCTATATGATATAATGAAGCGGAATAATTTATATGTGGCCCCAAAATCCAGAACAAAAGCAGATCAAAATGTAAAGAATAAGTAGGAACAAAGATGCACATAGAATTTCCTAAGACTGCTGGCAAAAACCATTCCTGGCGTCATGAAAAGCAAGAAAGTCTTTCCAAGAAGCACAATGAATCCCCTACAGTATAGACCCCAAGGGAATTCCACAAGATATATTATACCCTACCTTTCCAAATCCAAGACAAAAAATTCTGAGATCAGCTTGAGAAAAACAAAACATCACCTACAATGGAGCATCCTCAAGGCTAGGCTCAGCGTTCTGGCAGAAGCCACAGAGGTAAAATAGCAATGGGTGATATATGGAATGCACTGAAGAGAAAGAAATTGCCAACAAGAAACATACAACCAATAAAATTGTCACTCAAGTATAATGGCAAAACAAGCCTTTCCCCTGAGAAACAGAAATTAAGGGAATTTGTAAAAACAAGAAAAACCTTACAAAAAGTATTACTAGAAGTCCTTTGGAAAGAGAACAAATGACATCGCTCAACATTGTGAGAGGAAGACGCATGACTGCATAGCCCAGAGACCAACCTAGATCTATATGAATAGTAAAATAAAGCAACAAATGAAAATGTACATGATGACAAACTTCCATATGCACAGGAAATCAATTATAATATGGTATTTTTATATGAAAGAATACATATATTGTTTTAAATTCAGGAGAATAGAAGTAAATTTCAGAGTAACCACAAACAGAACTAAATAGCTTACCAAAATAAAAAATAAGAAACCATAAAGCTTCAATGGGTAAATAATTAAAAATGAACAAAAATTAAGGAAATGAAATTGACCAACAAAAGGGACTTAGGATAGAGGATTAATTGGAACAGAGACATTGTCAACACTACACACACACACACATATAACAAAATATTAGCAATAAATTTATACCTATTGCAGATCACACTGAAGGCACACTGAGTATACATGCTTTAGAGAATGGCAGAAGAGGTACAAAACAGAAAGCACCTCAGCAGACTTCTCATAGGAGACACAGAATGCATAAAAGAACATATTATGTGACTCAAAGGTGGGAAAAATAGAATAAGCAAACAGTGACCAAAAGAGAGCAGAGGTGACAATATTTACCTCTGATAAATAGATACTAAGTAAAAATCCATCATAAGGGATAAAAACACTATTAATCAATCAAGAAAAAAATTATAATAAAAATATACTTGGTGATATAACTTAAACATACATAAACTCTAACATTACTGTAAAGAAAAATGGTTCCACAATAACAGTAAGAGATATTGACAGCTAGAAAGAAATTCAACGAAAAACTGCAGAAGATCCAAATAAAAAACTCCCTGACATACGGACAGTCCGTCAAACAGCAGCACAATACACATTGTTCTCCAACACACAGAGACAGTTCTTCAAAATAGGACGGTGTCAAGTTTTTAGAGTAAGTCTCCATGATTGTTTTTAAATTGAAATAATTTAAATCATCTTCTTAGATCACAGTACTATAATACTAGAAAAAATAACAAGGAAAATATCAAATATATGGAAATGGAATAACAACTTGCTTAAAAATCACTGGGCAATAAAAGGAAAAGAAAAATGGAATAAATGACATTTCAAAGATTCCTAAAATCAAATGAGAACTAAAGCAATGTATCAAAACGTTTGTGGGCACAGATATAGCAATTTATAGCAGTAAATACACTTTCCAAAGGACCAAATAACATCTTAACCCACACACAAAGACAAAAAGTAGTAAAGGAAGCTCACAATAACCAGAAAAGAAGAAAGAAGAAGTAAATAAAACAAACAAAAAATAGAATGAAGCGGACTAGCAGATGGTTCTTGGAGAGGTTCAATAAAATTGACAAACTACTGGCCAAAGTAACAAAGGACAGGAATGAGAAGATGATATCCATAACCAAAAGATGTCAATAACCACAAGAAGAAAGGAGATGGCTGATTTATAGTAGCGTCGATTGAGATGAAGAACATCATCAGAGAGTGTCATGAGAAATTGTCCTGTAACAAATTTGCAAAACTAGAAGAATAGGAAAATTTGTAGAAACAAAATACCTAATCTAACAGACAGAGAGGAAGAAAACTTGAACAGACCCATTATGAGATAAGAATTTGAAGAGACTACTGGAAAAACCTCACAAGAGAAGCCCTAGATGAAATGACTTTAAAGAAGAAGTTTAGCAAACGTCCAGAGTAAACATCAATTTTACTCAAACTACTCCACAACCTAGAAAAGGGAAAATTACTACCAAATTCATCCTATGATACCAGCATAACCCTGGGATCAGAGTTAGGGAAAGATGCCAATATTTCCATTATATAGATGCAAACATTCTCAATTGAATTCTACCCCAAAGAATTTCATAGCATATAAAAAATAATACATCTCAATCAATTGACTTTCATACCAGCAGTGCATGAGTAATTCATGTTTTAAAAAATCAATGTAATTCACCACATAAATAAAGGAAAATAATCCTATGATTATATCAATTGATGCAGAAAAAATATAGAAGCCGGGAACCTAGGCTACGTAACTTTAAGACTGTAAATTTTTATGAATCAAATTGCCACTTCCTTTCCATGCAGAGCAACTGGTGAGTTTTAACTACTAACCTTTTGGTTAGCAGTTGAGCACTTAACCATCATGCTACCAGGACTCCTCAGAAACATATAACTGTACAAATCCCACCAAATAGGCAGTTACAACTTCCAGAAAGCTGCAGGCAGGACATGAACAATGCTGGCAGTTGAGAAGGAAAGATCTATTTTTTGACTCTTTCATTGTAGGAAATGTCTCTTCCTAAATGGAATGTGTTCTAACCAAAGAAATGAATATTAACAAGAGTCTAAGATAAATCTTTACATTGAACAAGTTAGCAAACATTTTAAACATCTAATAATATTCATATTGGTAAGGAGTACAGTGAGATTATTATATAACTTGTAGAAGCGTAAATTGACACTGATTTTTAAAAACAACCCTTGACGAAACATACAAAAATCTTTTTTTTTTAAGCAATTTATTAGGGGCTCATACAACTCTTATCACAGTCCATACATACCAAAACCTTGAAGGAATTCTTAAACTTATATCCATTTATTCTACTTCTAAGAAATCTCTTATGAAATAATCCATATGCAAACGAAGCTTTATGTATAGACAGTGTCATTTTGTCATAAATTTCAATATAAAAATTGAAAAAATCTATATTCCAACTATAAATGACTAAGTTAAATATGCCAAACCCAAACCGAACCGAGGTCATTGCCATCAATTCAATGCTGACTCATAGTGACCCTTAGAGGGCAGGGTAGAACTGCCTCTGAGGGTTTATGAGACCCTAACTCTTTGCAGGAGTAGGAAGGCCCTTCATTCTCTCAGGGAACATCTGATTGATGACTTTGAGCTGCCGACCTTGGGTACTGCAGCCCAATGTGTAACCATTTTGCCACTGGGATCCAAAAAAAACCAACAAATAAACAAGATGAAGGAAGGAAAGAAAGATAGAAAGCTAGGAAGGAAGAAAGAAATTCATGCTGACTTACAGCAACCATCTAAGAGATATATCCCTGTAAGAAATCTCCAAGTATGACATATCCATGTAAACGAATTCCCGCAGCCATTATGAAATATTTTCACCTTACAAAATTAATATATAAAATACAATGGAAAATGGGAAAATGCCAAAAATTGATGTGCAATTAGAGAAAACTTTTTATTAAATTTTTTCTTGTGTTTTCACTCTAAATTTTGTTTTTGTTTTACCTGTTGCATCTCAAACTCTTTAATTCTCTCTACATATATTTCTCCTTGTATTGTACAAAGCTATTTATCTACCTATCTATATGTATATATTTAAAAAAAGACAGGAAAGAGCTACATTAACATTGCTTGTTGGTGGTGGAATTTGAAAGTTTTCTTTGTTTTCCTCTATAAATGATTTGTTCTGGATTTTATATAATGAGCTAATATTATTTTAAAATTATATCCAGGGAGAGTCACAATTAGAAATAAAAACTATATATGTGAGAAAATTCAGCTTGTTCACCATTAATAAATCTCTAATATACTTATATGCTTCCTACAGAACTCGTTTTTATTCACAGAGAACAAGCTCTTGACTTTATACTGTTACCTTAGAATTTTTCTCTTAACATCTCTCTTCTTTTAGATTTTAAGGTCAGAGGGAGGAGGGTGAGAAAAGCTTTTCCTTGATATAACTTTCTCTGCATCAAGAAATTAAAATATCCCAATATCATCCATAATAAATGCAAACTTTAAAAATCACACATACTGAAGTGTTGCTTCACACTCTTGCCCATTACTTTCTTTCTAAAGAAGTCCATGAATAGGCCAAGGGAAATGGGAATTAAAATAGGATTCAAGGAATATAACTTAAAAATCTTAAGTATTCATTTTATGAAGTAACTAATTTATATATGCATTCACTCAATTAATTAAAATATATGATTACAGCATATTTTATTATAAAGTGATGGAGGATATTTATAAAGATAAAACAAATATGTTTTCCATCCTATTCTATGAAAATAAACAAATAGAATGCAATAAATTAAGTCCATAGCAGAAGAGAAAGGATAGATTGCTACTGGCTTTCAGAAGAAAGAACAAATGATAATATATACAAATTAATAAAATATAGCTAGCAAATATTAGGAAAAAATTAAAGATTTGGGATAGGCAAATTTTCATAAAAGATAATACATTTCATTATTTTATCATAAACTCATTCATAAAAGATTGTTCAGACTCAGAGAGACATTTACTCATAAAAGGCCAAAACAAAGTATTGGACTTATGCTTATTTTTTCTTATATACCACAATCTCCAATATTACTCATCCCCAGCTCGCAAATAATGACAGCAGAAAATATTTGCCCAATAAACTGATAATCACAACCTTGCTTTTGCAGTTGATCACGTGGTTGTAACTGACAGGTAGAACTACCTTCCTCTACTACCCACTCTATATTACCTTTGCCCTCAGCGAGCAGCTCAGCTGGCCGTGGTTGTTTGCCTGGTGGGATGACCCAGACCTTCATTCCTGAGAAGTCTGGGTCATTAGATGTCCTGTCAAGACGGGGTTGCTGTAGTTTACCATTTACTTTAATCACAGGGCATGGTAGTAATAAGTGATGGCCTAAGGGATCTCCTGGATTCCAGCCATATCCTTCTTTACCTACATTATATAGCATCAGTCCAATTTCTCCTTGGTAATCAGGATCAATCACACCACTGAGTACAGTGTTACCCCTCCTGACCTGTTGATCCAAAGGCATGAGAAGCCCAAAGTGGTCAGGGGGCATTCTCAGCTGCCAGTTCAGTGGAATCTGTGCTGTGTTTCCAGGTGGGAGAGTTCCTTCCTTCAGGACCAGGACCTCCAGGCCCGAGGAACACAGGGTTGCTGGGACAGGAAGCAAAAATGTTGCAAGTGGATCACTAGGAGTAATAGTGAGTGGTGCCATGCCAATTTCTACCCATTGGTTTCTGGACCCATGAATTTTGGCTGTTGGAGACACAGCACCATATATTGGCTGCTGATTTAGAGCATTTACAACCTCTTAGCGAACCTTGCCAAGCACTACAAGTTGTTGTCACCTAGCTGGTGCCATAATTGTGTCTTTAAGAGGCCATTCCATCGTTCTATCAAAGCAGCAGCTTCAGGATGATGACGAACATGATATGACCAGTGTAATCCATGGGCATGGGCCTATTGCCGCACTGCATTTGCTGTGAAGTGAGTTCCTTGATCTGAAGCAATGCTGTGTGGGATGCCATGCTGGTGGATGAGGCATTCTGTAAGTCCACGAATAGTAGTTTTGGAAAAGCATTGTGTGCAAGGGAGGCAAATCCATATCCAGAGTAGGTGACTATTCCAGTAAGAACAAAACGCTGTCCCCTCCATGATGGAATCCGTCCTATGTAATCAATCTACCACCAATTTGCTGGTTGATCTCCTCAAGGAATGGTCCCATATCTTGGACTTAATATTGGTTTCTGCTACTGGCAGATGGGGCATTCAGCAAGGCTGAGTGGAAGTCCATGGTGCTGTTCCCATGAATAACTTCCATCCCTGCCACCATGTCCATTTTGTTCATGTGCCCATTGGGCGATGACAGGAGTGGCAGAGGAAAGAGGAGGACTAGTTTCCACAGTGCGTGTCAACTTATCCATTTGATTGTTAAAGTCCTCCTCTTCAGAGGTAACCCTTTGGTGATTGTTCACATGAGACATGATTATCTTTACTTTTTTGGCCCATTCAGAGAGGTCTATCACATACCTCTTCCCCACACCTCCTTGCAACCAATTTTCCAATCATGTTCCTTCCAATTCCCTGATCATCCAGCCAAGTCATTAGCCACAGCCCATGAATCAGTGTACAGTCTCACATCTGGCCATTTCTCCTTATATGCAAACTGAATGGCCAGGTGCACTGCTCAAACTTCTGCCCATCGGGAGGATTTCCCTTCACCTCTGTCCTTTAGGGAGATCAGAGAAAGGGACTGAAGTGCTATTGTAGTCCACTTACAAGTGGTACGTGCATATTGTGTGAGCCATCAGTAAATCAAGCATGAATTTTTCTGTTCGTCAGTTAAATTATCATATGGAACTCCCAAGAAGGCCATAGATGCAGACTGGGATTATATACTATTACAGGTGTGGAGACTGTGGACATTTGGGCCAATTCTTCATTCAACTTACTTGTACCTTCAGGTCCTGCTCTAGCCAGATCTTGTATATACCACTTCAATTTAACAATGGAGTGTTGGTCTGCATGTCCAACTTTATGACTCTGTGGGTCAGACAATGCCCAGTTCATGATGGGCAGCTCAGGCCACATGGTGACTTGGTGCCCCATGGTGAGGCATTTGCTCTTCCCTAAGGCGCAGTAACAGGTCAACAGCTTTTTTCAAAAGGGGAGTAGTTATCTGCAGTGAATGGCAGGACTTGATTCCAAATTTCCTAAGGTCTACACGGTGATTCACTAATATGAGCCTGCCAAAGACTCCACACTGCATCTTTATCTACAACTGATACCTCTTACTCCATTGGGTCAGTTGGGTCATATGGTCCCAGTGACAAAGCAGCTTGCATGGGAGCCTGAACCTATTGAAGAGCCTTTCTTGTTCTTGGCCCCACTCAAAATTGGAGGCCTTTCATGTCACTTGATAAATAGCCCAAAGTAGATCACCCAAATGAGGGATATGTTGCCTCCAAAATCCAAAGAGGCCTACAAGGCATTGTGCCTCCTATTTAGTTGTGGAAGAAGTGGGGTGGCAGGGGAGGGAGGCAGATTCAATAGCTTACTCTTTACTTTATTAGAAATATCTCGATGTGCCCCACACTACGGGACACCTAGAAATTTTACTGAGGTGGGGGGTGCCTGAGTCTTCGTTGGGTTAATTTACCAACTTCTTGTACACGTATGTTGTACCAATGAATCTAGAGTCTTTGATTCATCCTCCTTAGTGCACCCAATCAGCATAATGTCATCAATATAATGGACTACCATGACATTTTGTGGAATAGACAGGTGATCAAGACTACTTTGGACTAAATTATGGCACAGGGCAGAAGAGTTGATATAACCCTGGGGAAGAGTTGTGAAAGTGTATTGTTGCCCCAGGCAGGTGAAGACAAACTGCTTCTGGTGGCCCTTTGAGACTGGTATTGAGAAGAAGTATTAATTTGCTTAAGCAATGAAATCACATCTCGAATGGCAGCTGCAATTGGAGTCACCACCTGGTTAAGTTTACGATAATCCACTGTCATTCTCCAGGATCCATATGCTTTCTTTACAGGCCAAATAGGTGAGTTAAAAGGGGATGTGGTAGGAATACCACCCCTGCTTCCTTCAATTCTTTGATGGTGGCACTGGTCTTTGCAATCCCTGGAGGAATGCGGTACTGCTTTTGGTTTACTATTTTTCTAATCAATGTCAGTTTTAATGGTGTCCTCTTGGCCTTTCCTATCATGATAGCCCTTATTCCACATTTCAGGGATCCAATAATAGGGGTTCTGACAGTTACTAAATATGTCTATTCCAATGACGCTTTCTAGAACTGAGGAAATCACCACAGGATGGGTTCAGGGACTCACTGGACCCACAGTGAGGCATACCTGAGCTAAAACTCCATTGGTAACTTGACCCCCATAAGCCCCTACTCTGATTGGTGGGCCGTTGAAACACTTTTGGTTTTCTGGAATTAGTATCAGTTCAGAGTCAGTGTCCAGTAATCCCTGAAAAGTTTGAATTTTTACTTTCTCCCAGTGAACAGTCATGATTTTGAAAGGCTGCAGATCCCTTTGGGGAAGGCTAGAAGAACAACTAATGGTATAAACCTTCAATGATGTAGCAGGTCCTTCTTTAAAAGACCCGGCCTTCCCTCAGTCAAGGGGTTGTGAGTCTGTAAACTGGCCCGGGTCTGGAAGTTGACTGAGTGGCCATGACTCTATTCTGCTATTCACCTGATCTAGCATTCTTCTGCCTGTATAGATGGCATAAATATTTAGTAGGTTTCCCATGTACTTCACTCCTAGGGACACCATGGCTAGGTAGCCAATGCCATAAGTCTACACGAAAGAGATTTCTTTGATTACTATGGAAACCTTGCTGTCCATTATGATAGCTATTTCTACCCTGTATCTATTGATTCAGTGCTTATACCTGTCCTCTACCACCACGGGGCCCAATGAGCCCCATTGTAGGAAAATGTTGGAGTTAATTTAGGGTAGTTCCCGCAGTTAATCCTGGTGTACATAAAATGGCAATCACAGGAGCCTTCAGAGATGCTGGGGCCCACTTCACAAATTTGTTCCTTATGGATGTGGTGAAAGGCATGTTCTTGGGACTCTACCTTTTTGGTCTATGGGATTTTTCTGATAGATCCATTCTAACATGCCAATTTCCCTAAACTTTTGGATGCCTTCTTATACAGTGTACCAAGGTAGGTCATGTATCTCAAGTTGGTCTAATCTAGGCCACCTGGCAGCTCATGCTTCAGTCAACCAACCAAATAAGCAATTAGAAACTCTCTAACCCTCTCTTGCTGAGACATTGAAGGAAGAACTTGTGCTTAGGGGCCCCATATCAAGAAACTCAGTTTGGTATAATGTTACATTCCTTGCACCAGTATCCTACACTCTTATTAACCATTCCCAATGATATTCCCCAGGCTTCTGCTTATGCGTATTTAGAAAACTTGAGCATATCTTTATGGGTATAGCACACTTCTTCCTGAGTCATCATCTGAACCTCACGTTTAGGAACTTTCTGAGACTTAATTCTAGTTACGTGTCTAGAGAAAACAATGGGTGGTAGGGTGTTTCTTAGGTGCTCTCAGCAATATCTTGTAAGCAATATCTCCCCCTGGTAAGGCTATAGATGATTCCCCATCTGATACTTCAGCTTGAATAGTTTGATTAATCTGTTCAGGTGTGGGTTGTTTTACTGATAGTGGGTTAATCTTCTCAGTTGGGAGGGGTGGATCTATTGACTGAGGTGGCTCAATCATCTCTAGAGGCTCAATATCCTTCTCTTCTGGAACTTCAGCCCATATGTTCCCATTCCATGATTCAGGGTCCCAATTTTTTCTAATTAATGCCCTTACTTTAATATCAGACACTGTTCTAGACCTGTAATTTAGCTGACCCTGTAATTCAGCTACTCGTCTGACGAGACTCTGGATTTGGTTTTTGGCAACAGCAGCTCTATTACTAGAGGAGAGAAGACTCTCCTTAAGTCTGTTATTTGGCACTTGAGACGTGCTTCTGAGGTTCTGAGATTATCCCTTTCCTTGATCCCACTTTCCACTGTAAGGAGGACCAGCCAACCAGCTTCCCTATACTTCTCACTCTGGCAAAACTGCTGGAAAATATCAAACACATGATCACCCAGAGCCTCTCTTCTCACCAGCACTTCATCTATTGGTGGTGATATCATGGATATTAGCTTTGCGGCTTCACCGCATGGAATAACAGCACCTAATCTAGTAAGAGTGGCAGATTTACCCATGCCTTTAGGGGCAGAGATTGCACTGCCAGTGCTGTTAAGTCTAATCAGGCTGGAGAGCCTATATGAAAAACCTCCATCTATGAGCTTGTTTCTTTAGTACCACTCCTGATACCAATCATATTAGACAGGGTTCTTTAGAGAAACAAAAACAGCACAAAGGAATATGACAGCTAATTAGTCCGCACAGCAGTACAGAGGGCTCAGGTCAACTCACTTCCATGGAACAGTTAATATACTGGAAGTCCTTCAACTCACAAGGGCTGCTGGATCCAAGGTCAAGGGAGCAGACAGCTGATTCTTCCATAGAGCAATGCAGGCAGTCCGTCCACAGGCAGCAAACAGCAGGGCAGATAATCAACCATCATCCATATGACAGGCTCTGAGAGTCCCAAGCTTGGAGGGGCTTGCCAAGCCATTTATGTCTTTGCCCTCCAATCAAACTGCGACCTTACTAATGCCACATGTTCCTATTGGCCAGGTTGGCACAAAAACCTACCTATCAGAGTCCTCAAAGTAATATCCTATTTTCAACACTATAAAGAAGTCTTGTGCAGCAGATTTACTCAATGCAATGTTTCATTTGATTTCTTCACTGCTACTTTCATGAGCATTGATTGTGGATCCACTGATTGTTGCAATCCTCAACAACTTCAATTTTCTCTCCATTCATCAATTTGCTACCTATTGGTCCAGGTGCGGATGCTGTTCTTCTTTAAATGGAGTTGTAATCCATCCTGAAGACTGCAATCATTGATTTTCCTCAGCAAGTGCTTCAAGTACCCTCACTTTCAGCAAGCAAGGTTGTGTCATCTGCATATCACAGGTTGATAATTAACTTTCCCCATTCCTGATGTTGCATTCTTCGTATAATCCATCCAGTCTGATTATTTGCTCAGCATACAGATAAATTTGGAGAGAGGATGCAACCCTGATTCATACCTTTAAAAATTGTAAATCATGCAATATTCCCTTGCTCTGTTTGTACAACTGCCTCTTGACCTATGTACAGGTTTTGCATGAGCACAATTAAGTTTTCTGAAATTTCCATTTTCTTTAGGGTTATCAATAAAAATATTAGTGGACTTTTAAAATTTACAAAACAAATTCCAGTCTCCTTTAATTCAATTTTCCTGTGAATTTGCTGAAGCACTTTTGTATATATGCTAAAAGAAGACTCAGATCAGGATTAGTGGTCATGTAGACATTGAAATGGATCTGTCAAAATTGCTGATTTGAACAGCTTTTTTTAAGCTATAAAATGGTAGAATCAGTAGGCTTATCCAAACAGTTAATTAAAATTTTTAAAATTAAAAAAATTCTAGAGACAGATCTCAAAATAAAAAGCTTATTTATAAAGTAAATAGAATTATTATAATGTTTTATAAAATGTGATGTGTGCTCCACTTTCAATTAAATATGCATTTAATGCAAAATCCAAACATTACTGTAATTAGAGTAAAACCCACTGTACTCATAATGTATATTTTAAATTCATTAAAGCATTTGATTATTAAAACATTTTTCGCCATGGAAATAATCAAGGTGTTCTAAAACTAGTTTGGTTCTTAACTATGCAATATGGTCATTCTGATTCCTATTATGGTAAAATAGAGCTATCTTGTGGACATGTAATATTGTCAATAACATTATCAAATGTTGATTTTACTATACTGTTATTAGTCAGTCTAGCATGAGTCTTGGAAAACTAAAATGTAAGCATCTGATTGAAATCACCATCAACTTATATAGACACACGGATGACTCATCATTTGGAAGGAGCCCTGGTGGAGCAGTGGATTATGGTCTGGCTGCCAACCACAAGGTCAGCAGTTAGAATCCCCCCACCCCCGACTCCTCCACATGAGAAAGATCAAGCCTTATGGTTTGGTAAGGATTTAAAGCCCTGGAAATCAGAAGGGGCAATTCTACTCTAACCAATAGGATTGCTGTCAGTCCGAACTGAGTAGGTGGCAGTGACCTTGGCCTTGACTTCTATGTGTTTGGAAAGGAGTCCTGGGGAAATGGTTGGGTTACATGTAAAAACTTATAACTTCTCAAACTCTATATAGGGTTGCTAAGAGTCAGAGTCAACTTGTTGGTGTTTTTGTATTTCTTCCATGAATTTGGAAGATGTAGGAAACATGGAAATGATCAGTGTCTTCAAACAGGTCTGAAGGCACTGAGATACCACAGTTGGTTTAAGCATTTGGCTTTGAAACGAAAGGTCTGCAGTTTGAACCTATCAGCAACTCTATATAAGAGAGGTGAGACAATCTGCTTCTATGAAGATTTCTAGCTTCAGAAACCAAATGGAGCTATTATGCGCTGTTCTATAGGGACACTATGAGATGGAATCCACTTAATGGAGTGAGTTTAGGTTTTTTTCCCCTTTCCCTTTTTGATATAATAAAAGTGACTGATATAAATATCTAATGCATCTATCTGATTTTGATGATTGATTGAATTACTTCAAGTCTCACAATTCTAGCTCTTTGTGATGTGTTGTATCCGTGGACTGTTTAATTGTTAGGGGAAATTTAAAACATGAGAACTATGGCCATCAGTCAATTCTGATTCATAGCGAACCTCCAAGACTATAAATCTTTCCATCAGCAAACAGCTGCATCAGCTAGTGAGTTTGAACTGCTATCAGGTGCTTATCAGTAAGAGCTTAACCCACAGCATGGCAAGGCAGTGTGTTTCATGTCTGATGGACAAAAATAGACTTCTCTAACAAGTGTGTATTCTAAGAAACCCTTCTCTACCTTCCCCCTCGAAAACATGAAATAGCCTCTATGTGAATGAAGATTTTCCTCCCTATTTTTGTGTAATGTCTATCTTTGTCTTCCTAATTTTTTACTCCACGTAGACCGACCTGGTCAATTAACATTAGTATGCAAAATCCATTTCAGAACTGAGTAGAAATCAGGATAGCAATTCAAGAGAATAGATACAAAAACCAATTGAATCCCTGAATCACATTTCCCACTTTGTTAACAGAAATATTTTCCCACATAAGAGCACATTTATTGGATATCCTACCTTACTGTGTCCCAACGTTTCTGAACCTGAGTGCTATCGACACTTCAGATCGACTCATTATTTGAGATGGTGGCTTCCCTTGGTGTTGTAGAATACTTAGCAACATCCATGACCTAACCTGTCAGTGGCACTCTGCTTCTCCTGTCGGGGCTGTCACAAATCTCTCCTAACATGGTCAATGTCGCAAGGGGAGCGAGACAGTGATTCTGATTTAAGAATCACTGTTTGAACCTCTCTTAGATGTCAAGTGGCCCACCTATAATTAGGTGAGAAAAATATAGTAAGATTTTTGATTCATCATGTTGAAAAGCCAATGAAAGGTGACCGTGGTTCCCAGAGAAAGGACTCATAGTTCTGCGCATAGTAGAGCAGCTATGACAGACTCTGTCGGATGTCGAAATGGTGTTGTGAGTTTGCAAGGCACCCTTTTTCTTCATTGTTGCACGACATCAGGTTGATTCCTATTTACACCGACCCAATATAAAACAGACTAGAATCACCTATAGAGTTTCCTATGCTTTAACCTTTTCTAAAAACTTTTTATTATTAATTTAGTGAAGGCTTACAGAAAAGGCCATCAGTTTTACACGCAATAATTTGCACACATCCTGATTCAACTAATCAGTTATAATTCCCCTTTTTAAGTAAAAAGCAAACAAACTAACTAACCTCGCTTCATTAAGTAGACTCGTGTCATAGCGTCCCTACAGAACCGCACATAATGGTTCTGAAGGTAGAAATCTTCACGGAAGCAGATTATCTCACCTTTCTTATACAGCATCCTTGGTAGGTTCAAACTTCAGACCTGTCATTTCAAAGCCAAATGCTTAAACCAACTGTGGTATCACAGTGCCTTCAGAAAGTCAAGCTGATCATTTCCATGTTTCCCTGTATCTTCCAAATGCATGAAAGAAAAACAAAAAACAAACAACACCATCAAGTTGACCCTGACTCTTAGCAACCCTTTATTAGGGTTTCAGAAGCTGTACATCTTTGCATGATCAAATTGGCTCATGATTCTCCCACATGGCTTCAGGTGAGTCTCAAACACTAACTTTGCAATTAGAAACCCAATGATTACCCAACAATTGCCAATCCCACATACTTCCTGTGTTTCCTATTTACAATTGTTCTTTTCTAACTCTCTGAACTGTGTCCTTGGGCAAATACTACTCTTTCCATCTTAAATGATTGATTATTCTTACAAGGATGTAAGTCCAGGTCCAGACCTGAAGGTGTGTACAGGCTACAGTTTTGGGGTCCCACTAGTCTCTAGCTGACCAGTAATCCTTGTCATGTTTGTAATTTTTAATTGTTTCACAATTTTCTTGCACTTGATCCAGGACATCTGATGTGCAACGCTTTATAGAGCAGTTGCTAGTGGTAGTAGTATCCAGGCACCATCTACTTCTGATCTCAAGATTGTGGAGACAAATGTCCATTAGTTAATGGAATTAATTGTTTCCCGACATCTTTTGATTTTCATCACTCTTCTTTCTTATAGGTGGGGAGAGACTACCTAATTGTAGTCCTTTCTACGGTGGCTCATGATCTTTTGACATCCCAGGCACCTCTCACCCAAATATGATCTAGAACATTGGATATAAAACATAATGTTTACGGGAGCCAGTTACCAGGTCTTTTCTCCTATAGGAAGATTGGAAACTTAAACTCCGTATGTTTTAATTTACATATTATTGTGCAACCATTGTTCCATAGGAGCTCCTTTAAATATTAGCACACGATAAGTGTCATGCCGCCAGAAAAACAAATCAACAAAATAGTGGAGGGATAGGGAAAAGGTTAGCAAACTTATGCAACTTGATGACTACACAAATATCCAACTGCATAGAGTTAAATGGTAAATCTGCAATTCTTCATGACTTCAAGCATAATTCCTGGAACATGGGAACCTCAGTGCTCTTATGTTTGTGGAATTGTCATAGTTTCCTTTTGTGGTTGGTAGGTGCTATTGCATCAGGTTGGACTCATGGAGACCCTACGTGCAGCTGAATGAAACAAAGTGTGGTCCGGTGCCATCCTCACCATGGTTGCAATATTTAAGTCCACTGTTACAGCCTCTGTGAAAATCCATCCTGAGTGTCTTACTGTTCTTCATTGACAGTCTTCTTCCAAAGCATGATGTCCTTTGCCGGCGATCTTTCCTCACAACATGTCCAAAGTATTTGAGATGAAGTCTCTCCATGCTTGCTTCTAAGGAGTATTCTGTCTTTACCTTCTCCATGACAAATTGGTATGTGCTTATGACAGTCCACAGTACTTTCAATATTCCTATCAACATCATTGTGCAAATGAATCAGTTCGAGCCTTCCTTATTCATTGTTCAATTTTTTGCATGGAAATGAGGTGAATGAAAATATCTTGTTTGGGGACAAATTCACCTTAATGCTCACAGTGATGCCCTTGGTCCTCAATACTTTAAGGAGATCTTGTGCAGCTGACTTATCCAATGAAATTCTTGTTCTCCTCAGGGCTGTTTCCATAAGCATTAATTGTGGAGCCAGGCAAAATTAAATCCTTAGCGACTTCAGTCTTTTCTCCTTTATCATAATGCTATGTATTGGCCAAGTTGCGTGGATTTTGGTTTTCTTTACACTGAGTTGCAATCCATACTGAAGGCTGCAGTCTATGATTTTCATCAGTAAGTGCTTCGTCCTCTTTGTATTTAGGAAACAGGGTTGTGTTGTCTGTTCATCTCACCTTGTTAACAAACCTACCACCAATGCTGACACTGTGTTCTTTTCCGTACTGTTCCTCAGATTATTTATCTAGCATACTGATTGAATAAGTATGGCAAAAAGATACAACCTCGATGCACAGTTTTTCTGATTCTTAACTATTCATTATTTTCTTGTTCTTTTCGTAGGACTGTCTCTCGGTCTATGTATATGTTCTTAATAAGCATGATAAAGTGTGCTGTAATTCCCATCTTCTCTATGTTATCTATAGTTATGATCTACATAGTGGGATACATTAGCATAGTTAATAAAACTAAAACCTTTTTCTGCTATTATTTATGTCAGCAATGACATATTCTGCATATAGTTTGAATTTCTGGCGGCTTTCTGTCGATGTAGTGTTACAATTGGCAAAGTTCACAAGTACAATTACCCTTTTGAACAAGTGAAGGGCGAAGTTGTTGGTTTCGCAAAATTCTGTTATACAACATCGAACTTCATTTCAATCACCAAGAGGATATTTTCCAACTATTTTACTTTTCGCTTCATTTCCAACTTTTGAATTCCAATCAATAAAAATTAACAGTACATCTCGATTACATGTTTGATCAATTTCAGATTGAAGAAACTGGCAGAATTCTGTCTCTTCATCACCAGCCTTTACTACTTGGTGGGTATGTTTGAACAGTAATTATATAATTTTTGTCTCCTTTGTAGATATATAGATATTATCCTACCACAGACAGCATTATACTCTAAGATCTTGAAATGTTATTTTTTTAAAATATCATTTTATTGGGAATCATACATCTCTTATCACAGTCCATCCATTCATCCATCCATTGTTTCAAGCACATTTATGCATTTATTGCCATCATCATTTTCAAAACATTATCTTTCTACTTGAACCCTTGTATTCAGCTCCTCATTTCCCCCTCCCTTCCTTATCATCCTTGATAATTCATAAATTGTTGTTATTTGTTCATGTCTTACACTGACTGATGTCTCCCCTCACCCACATTTCTAGTTTAGTAACCTATGTGAGTATTTGATTAAAAATCGCCAATATCTGTCCCATTCAGTTCACTCGTGCATAGGAGGTCCATCTTTGTGCATTCCATTAAAATTTTAATGATATCCATTTTCCTAGAGTCATACTATGTAAATTCCACATTCTGATTTTTCATGGGTGGTAGCGGTACCTTTCTGTCATTCCGAGTAGTGCTTCAACAAAGGAATTTCCCTGTCATTAAGGTCAAGTCTGCATTGTGCAGCTGCTCTTCCTTGCTTGTATTCTGAGTGCTTTCCAGGCTTCAATGGTCACCTTCTGGTCCTTATTCTGCTGTTATTTAAGGTTTTCACCAGCTAATCTCTCAGAAATACCATAAATAGTCCATTTGTCTTCTATAGTGTGGTTTATGTTTGAAGCCCAGTTGAAGTCTATTCACCAGGAGTAGCCCTACTGGTGCTGGATGTGCCAATGACATAACTTCGCCCCCACAGCAAATGCAAGCCATCCAGTGGGACAAAATGACAGACCAAGGATGGACTTTCTCATTGGCTCACACTACTGAACAAGGTCTGGTAAGCAGATGTCCAGAGAAAGATGTAGGTTCATTCAAACACCTAAATTAGTTTTTTTGTAAAGTAGCAATAATCGTTTCCTTTTATTATAAAGTAGCAGTAATCATTTCCTCTGTTCTTAGTTATTATGGTTGCTAACCCTAACAACTATATCATTTCTGTGTGCCCTTTCCTCCCAGTAGGACTATCGGTCCAAAATGTACAGGTGGCAGTGTCAATTTTCAATGAATTGGAGTAGGTTTTCAGTAAAATGTTCTCCCCAAATGAAAGCTTCCATCGAGTCTTCCATGTGTTATTTCATTATTCTTTAAGGAAAGCTAATTTTGTCAAAACAGCGTGTAAAATCAATGAATTCTAGATGTGTCAGCCTAATTGCATTCTTCTTTTGTGCATAGTGACTTCCTGGTCATAAATAAAGGTAAAAGGATACAGTGATGGCACACAAGGTCCTGACCAACTCCATTTCCCTACAGAGCAATTTTTTGCCCATCAATGCATCCTGCATCGGTCAGATAGCAAAGCTTCACTCACTGCCCTCAAGTCTATTCCAACAAATAGCGACTCTGCAGAACAGGGTGGAACTGCCCCTGTGCATTTCCAAGATTTCAAATCTTGATGGAAGTAGAAATCCTTATCTTTCTCCAGTGAGGCAGCTGGTGATTAACAGCTGACTTTGTGGTTAGCAGTCCAATGTGTAACTCACTATGTCCCCAGGATGATCTGATATAGCTGGGTTTTTAGAATCTTGGTGCAATCAGTTACTAATGTGTCCTTCCAGGAGGAAGGTAATGACCTCAGGCACGTTGGCCTTTCTCAGATGAGGCGGACTCTGAGAATCAAACCACTGTCGACTGTCTAGTGACTCCAATTATTTCAGCTGCTTAGGATGTCCTTTTTACTAGGTTATGTATTTTTCACTAACCACAGGATCAGTGGTTTGAACCCACCAGCTATTCCATGGGAAGAATATGAGGCTGTCTAGTCCTATAAAGATTTAAAGTCTCAAAAATACACAGGGGCAGTTCTTCTCTGTCCTATAGGGTTGTAATGAGTCAGAGTTGACTCAATGGCAGTGAATTTTGTTTGGGGATAGTAAGGGGTAGATTACAAGAAGCACAGCTGAATACTTATCATCTAGATTGATAGAGTAACTTTTAATATTGATAACATATCAAAATCCAATTCTTTATGATTGTGCCCAACATTAGCATTCTAAAATAATTTCTCAGATAATCATAATAAATAACCATGACGAAGAGCCACGGATAGAGAGCAACTCTTGGAGAATATTTTTTAGAACATACAAATATAAGGAGAGTATTATATTTGTCTTGTTCAGAACCAGTTGAGTTGGAATAAAGTTACTGTAACTATTTTTTGAGTTTTCCTGTGAATAGTTGTCATATTCAGAATCATGGATATAAGAAATCTTTATTTCTGTTTCTTTCTCTCTCTCTCTCTCTCTCTCTCTCTCTCTCTCTCTCTCACACACACACACACACAATACATAATTTAATTTTTTTGTAAAAATTTCAGAATATCCCAAGATTGCCCATATGATATTGAGGGAAAAGAGCACTTATTCATAATCTTAAGTGGCTATTTCAGAGAAACTTAATTTTTCAGAACCATGGAACCTCAGATGGATAACTTTCCAATTATCTATTTATAAATGAGATTCCGACCTCGCTGTTGGAAAGGCCATGCCTAGTGTGATCTCTCAGCCATATGGCTGAGAAAATGAAGTGGTAAGTTTATTCTTCTGAGATGCATGTTGATGCCTCAGCTAATTAGTCTTTTCCAAATATGTGTCACTGTTATGAGAAGGCATGAGACAGAGAAAATCTCTGGTATTAAGTTAACAGTACACCAACGTGCTTTTAAATGAAGCCAGGTAGACCAACTGGTATTCTTAATTGCAAAATAAATGAGTAAAATCCCTTAATTTTGAATTTGCTGATTGATCCTTACTATTTTTATTTAAACGAGTAAACATTCATAGTAAGATGAAATGTACCATTAGCTTTGAAATTATACATATGTCCACGTGTGTATATGATTGTAATAACGATTTCCATACAAAGGTGTAGTTGAACTCCATTGGTGTGGTTTGCGTATTCTCTGTGGATCCCTCTCAAGACTATTCTACTCTGTAGTAACAAATGCAACATGTTCACCAGTGGTGGGTTTCAGCAGGCTCAAGCTAATTGAGCAGAACTGTTACATAATTTTGTGTTGAGTTTGGTGAACCTGTTGTTAAAATGGTACTTGTAATCAAGGTTCCTCATGAGTTGATGCTCAAGGTAGCTGTCCAATGTGGAAATCACAAATTTACATTCCTTACTCTTTTAAATGTTCATCTTTGAAGCAGAGTTATTCTGTTATCATGTTGAAATCATAAACTACCTGTCAATATAACCTTTCAAAAATAGCCATTAGGGAAGCTAACCAGTTGTTACATTACTTGAAGCCCACCACTAACTTTAACTCTTATTCCAGCCAGTTCTGGCCAAAACAGTAAGCAGTCTATGAAGGATCAAGAGTTTGTAAATTTCTTGCTTCACATCATTACTGTAATGGTAGCCTTGGTACAAATACGCTTCTTCTTTCTAACTGTATGTCCATTGCTCTAGACCTGATCTTTGAGATGCTAAGCCCTTAGCTTACTTGAATTTTTTGAGCTTGTTGATATTTGAATGGTGCTGGTCAGTACATTTGTAAAAATCTTAAATCTTGATGTTAACCCTGGCTTTTGTTTCATGTTCCTTATTTTATAATAAATATTCTAGTTCTGGTATTAGATTTTCAGATTTTTATTTCTGAATATCATCCCATGTCCTAGACACCATTTCAAATTTTTATCAATTTGGAAACCCTACCAATTTTGACAAAGATAGGTTCTTTTGAAATTATTAACAGTGAAAATGTTAATGAATTACTGTCTTTTGGCATGAGATTTTAATTACATTGTGTATAAAGTAACATTTAGAATCATAGATTTTATATTTTGAAAATATATTCTTAATATACACAGAATGGCTTGGAAATCTGTAGCATACTATTGTTTTTGCTGTTAGCTGCTGTCTAGTTGCTTCCAACTCATGGCAGAGTAAAAGTACTTCATAGATTTTCAGTGTATGACCTTTCAGAAGCAGATCACCAGGCTTGTATTCTGAGATGCCTCTGGGTGCTTTCAAATTGACAACCTTTTGGTTAGTAGTCAAGGGCTTAGCAGTTGGATGCCTAAAAACTCCTCTATAACAATACAGCAGACTAAGAATGAGTCAAAACAGAGTTCCAGGGACATAATGTTCTAAATTAAAATGCGAGTTATTAATAAAGTACCACTGTTTGAATTTTAAAGTATGGGACTGGAAGTATTCACTTCCTATTAGAAAGTAAAATATCTAATATGATGTACATGGGTTAAACATCTTTCAAAGGTCTGTGCTTATTTTGCTGTTACTAAATTAATTAAAAGTATGCTTACATTTAACTTCCAGTCTGGGCTGACGATCTGTTTCCTATCACACAAATATTTTCCAGAAAATATGAGTACTTTTCATTTGATCCTCAAGGAACTGGACTGACGCACAGTGGTTGCCACGGTAGGTTTAAGCCTCACAATGATTGTGCGGATGGTGCAGGTCTGGGCTGTTTGGTTCTGTCTGTTCCAGGGCTGCTCTGAGTGGGAACTGACTCAACACACACCCCTAACTACATCTTTGGACAAAAGACTTTCATACTTTGTGTAGGAATACTTTTATAGCTTAGGAGTTCAAATTATTACAAAAAACAGAATAACCCAATTGGAGATGGAACTGCTTATAATGGACAAGATTGAAGGAAATCAAATTCATCAAGGTAAAATAAATAGATCATACATTATTGTAATAATACCTTTTGTAGTGTCTCTAGAAAAATGTTTTTAGCTTGATCATTTAGGCTATGAGTCACATGATGCCAACCTAACAACTCTTAAGTATTAGATATTCACATATTTTTTCATCCTCTCTCATTTAGGATTTTGAGAGAGCCAGTATCTTTGGATAAAAATTTATACATATATAGTATAAATATGCATATATCTGTATAAAGACATGTGAATATATTTATATATACATGTACATATATCTATACAAATGCCTGAGTCTGTATCTGTATAAGAGGGCCTTTGAAAAGTTTTTGAAAAATGAAATAGAAAATTAATGAATTTTTCAAGAAGTTTTCTGGTGACTTGCGTGGGTCAGGGTTTTCAGTAGTTTAGCAGTGAAGGCCTACTAATCACCCATGATATGACTAAACCAATGTAGTTGTTTCCAGAGAGGGAACGATGGTGACCAGGCAACCAGTTATAAGATTAGTATAGACAGCAATGTCCTTACATGGGTCATAGCGGTGATGTAATTGAAATAAAGCTTCCTCCATAAAGGAAAAGGATGGTGTGGAAAAAACCTTTTTCCTCGGACTTATGCCATGAACTGTCATCGTGTGTGCAGACCCTGGATGCTGTCAGAGGCCTGCCATCTGACCTGCAGACCTTAGATTCATGTGTCTCTCCAAAATAAGCCTAACCCAAAGACTGGAGTGCCCTGCCTCTGCAGTCACTAGACGATGGTCTTCCTGCCAATCTTAATTTTTTGTTACATTTACTTTTAATAACATGTACCATGTTATTACCATGAATGTAAATTTAGACAAGATAATTTCACAAGTATAGTGTATAGGATTTCAAATCTGTGTATGTTAATTTCATCAGCCACTGAAGCTATTGAGTGAGAAGCAGCCTCCAGCTTAGCATCTAACACACAGACCTCTGGTCCACTTCTGCATCTGTCATTCCTTTCACTGGCATAACATTTTCTCTATAGATACATATATAGGTGTCACTGGTTTTAATTCTTTAGACAGTCCATCTTAACACACACCGTGTGTGTGAATGTGTGCGTGCACATGCATGTTGTTTGAGTCAAGTGCTCAAAAAAGTGGAGGAAATTCGGTGGTTTGGTATCTTAGTAAATTTATTCTGCAAAGTAGGAGGAACAGAGTCTGGCTAACACCATCTTTGGAGAACTAATATATATTCTGGATGTGGCCTGCTAAGTGGACTCTGACTCAGATTTACCATGTATGTCAGGTTGCCAGGCCTTCCCTCTTCCTCCTGCAGAGAGGATTTTATTGGCAACCAAGTGCTTTAAAACCTTGTTACCAGGGATTCTATAAATATATATGTGGCATTGTTTTATTTTACCAGGTTGATTCAATGGCCACCAGGAACACAGTTATAGTTGAACAGAGTTGGATTTCTTGGACTTCTTGCAATAAGGAGGACACACCATATGAAGAACCGGTGAAAAGGTGCTAGAAGAGAGTTTTATATGGGTGACACCTGGCTAGAGTTTTGGGGGCGGGTCTAGTGAAATTTTGAATAGGGTGCTTGTGAATAAGGAGGAAATTCTGTGATTTGACATATTAGTAATTTTTATCTGCATCCCAGCCAGGATGGCATTTGTCAACCTTGTGGCCCATCAAGGAAGCCTCTGAACCTCCCCTTACATCTAACCAAACTATCCCTAAAATATGAGAGAGAACTACGGGTATTTCAAGAGAAGGAAAAATTAAAGAGATTTTTGAAAACAAGATTAGCATCACAAAAAATTCTATAGGGGACACTTTGGATAGAAAATCAATAGTAGCAGACAAACATGAGATCAACATACAATCACCCAGAAATCTAACACATAGAAAACAGTATTCAAAGGAGTGCTTACCTATGGAAGAACAAGAGATCAATAAAACCACACACACACACACACACACACAGCAAAATGACAGCATCAGAGATGCATGTATCAATAATGGCACTGAATGTTAATGCATTGAATGCATCATTCAAGACACAAAATGCAACAGACTTAATAATAAAATAAGACCCTTCAATATACTTTATACAAGAAATACACCTTAAAACCAAAAATGAGAACAACTGACCAAGCTAATGACAACTCCACCTCCCCCCCCCCCCAGAAAAGCAGGAATGGCAATATTAAACTCCAATAAAATAGACTTCGAGGAAAAAACGCACCATCAGAGACAAGGAGGACACTTCTTAAATAATAGAACAAGAAGACTTACTGCAACAAACATATATGCACCCAGTGCAAGATCTTCATGCATGTGAATCGAACATTTACAGATTTGATGAAAGAAATAGGCAATAGAGCTACAGTAGTAGGAGACGTCTTTATAGTGTTGAGGAAAAGTAAATCATCAGGAAATTTAAAAAACAAATAAAAAACAGAGAAATAAACAAAACAATTAAACAACTTGACCTCTTAGACATATATAGAACACTCCACTGAACAACAGAGTATAGACCATATGATAGGTCACAAAGCAGACTAATAAATTTATAGTTATTGGATCCTACATCCCATTTTCTCAGATTACAGTGCTATAAAACTAAAAATCTACAATAGAAAGAACACAGGCAAACATCAAATGCAAGGAAACGGAACAAGACATTACTTAAAAATGACTGGGTAGGGACTCAGCTTCAGGCTGTCGGTACTGGCGCACTCACCCCCATGTCTCTGAGGAGATCCGATTACCCTCTGTTCTATTGCCCTGAGTGGTGGGTGTGGGTGGTTAATATTCTTCTGGAAGAAGTGCCCCCTTAAAGGGGCAGGGACCTTGGCTGGGTTCCTACCTAGTCTGAGTATCTTGTGTGGGGCCCAGGCGGGGGGTCGCTGTATGTGCAGCAGCGAAACATTCCTCAGGGACCTGGGTGAGTGGGTGGGCAGGCCAGGGAGCAGAGTACAAAGGTGACATTTGGAACGTTCTTCATTTGATCATAATTCAGTGTTTGGTGGCACTAGCCTGAAGAAATGGTATTGGACCATGAATAAATTACTTGAATGTTAAAAAAAAAATGACTGGGTACTAGATGAAATAAGGGATGACATTAAAAACGTCCTCGCAACAAATGTAAAGAAAACACAACATACCCAAACTTTTAGAATGCATCAAAGGCACATGACAGAGGACAATTTATAGTAATCAAAGCATACATGAAAAAAAAGAAGAAACAGAACACACAAATATAAAGTATTGAAGATAAAATGGTGACATCACATCAGGACAAAATGAAAAAAAGCAAGACAGCATTATCATGAAAGGCTGGACCCCCAAAAACTTGAAAACTAGATGAAATGTACAAATTTCTAGAATCACACTATGTACCCAACCTAATGCAGAATTGATATTGAAAACCTTAACAAATTAAGAAATAGATCAGGTCATTAAAAAACTTCCAACCAATAAAGGTCCAGGAGCAGATGATTTCACAGGGGAATTCAACAAGTATTGGGAAAAGAGCTGGTACTGTTTCTACACAGACTATTCCGGAATGTATAAAAGGACAGCAAACTCCCAAATTCATTTTATAAAGCCAGTATAACTCTAATGCTGAAACCAAACCAAGACATCACAAAGATCGAAAACTATAGACTACTAACATTCCTTATGTAAATAGACACAAAAATTTTGACCAATAGAATCCATATGTAAAGAAATAAATATAAAACACCATGATTCAATGAGATACATAACATACATGTAAGGATGTTAACATTAAAAAAATCTCTTATACACAAAAAACACATGATCATATCAATTGATGCAGAATCACATTTGACAATACATCATACCTATTGCTGATAAAACAGGATAAAACCTACAACAAAATAGGAATAGAAGGAAATTTTCTCAATGCAATAATGATTATAGATGAAAAACTATTGACCAACATCTCACTTAATTTGGAAAAATTGAAAGCATTCCCCTTGTGAATTGGGACTAGAGAAGTACACCCTTTATTACCACTCTTATTCAACATAGTGCCAGAAATCTTAGCCAGGACATCTGACAACAACAACAACAACAACAACAACAAAATCAAAGGAATCCAAATGGCAAAGAGGAAATGAAATTCTCAGTATTTGTAGGTAGTCTAATTTTATACAGAGAAAAATCCAAAAATTTGACTAAATAATTGTTGGAAACAATCGAAATATTTTACAACATAGCAGGGCACAAGATTAACACAGAACTCAATTAGAATCCTGGATATTAATGGAGAGAGCCCTGGGGAAAAAAAGAAATCAAGAAAACAGTATTTTATACAGCATACAATAAATGTATAATGTCACAAAATGGATGAAATACTTAGGACTAAAACTAAAGAGACAAAATACTTATACAATGAAAACTACAGTACACTTTTACAAGAAAACCCAAAGAAAGAGAAATACATAGTAACTGGAAGAATATTTCATTTCAAGGAATAGGAAGGCTTAACATTTTCAAAATGTGCATACTATCCAAAGCAATCTATAAATACAAAGTAATTCTGATTTAGATCTCAACTGATTCTTTGAAAAAGTGAAAACCATTTACTAACTATATGGAGAGGAAAGAGACCCAGAGTAAACCAAGACTTCTTATAAAGAAGAACAAAATAGGAGGTCTCTCGCTACCTGACCTCAAAATCTATTAAGTACAACCACTGTAGTCAAAATCCTGGTGGTGTAGTAGTTACATATTGGTCTTCTAACCAAGAGGTCAGTGGTTTGAAACCACCTGCACTCCCCAAGAGAAAGAAAGCCCCTGTAAAGCTTTACTGTCGTGGAAACTCTCCAGGGCAATTCTACTCTGTCCTGTAGGGTTCTATGAGTCAGAATTGATTCCATGGTAGTGAGTTTTCGTTTTGGGTAGTCAAAATAGCCTGGCAATGATACAGTGATACATATGTAGAGCAACAGGTTAGAATAGAAAATTCAGAAATAAATTCATCCACCTACAGACAAAACTGATCTTTAACAAAGTGCAAATTAAAGAAAAAAAGAGTCTTTCTCCAACAATTAGTGCTGGCAAAATTGGATCCCCAACTGAAGAATAATGAAACAGGACTCTGCCGCACTCCTTGCTCCAGAACAAACAAGATAAATAAAAGACTTAAATGTAAATCCCAGAACTGTAATGATCACTAATGAGAAAATTGGGGTGAAGTTAAGGCTCTAATAGAGAGCACAGACACACCATCATGTATAAAGAAGGAAGCACACTCTGTGGAAGACAAAACAGATAACTGAGACCCACTAAAAATAAGACACTCATGTGTATTAAACGACTTCATCAAAATAATTCAAAATGAACCAGTGGTCAGGGAAAAATATCTTTAGCCATAACACAGTGGACAAAGGACTAATCTCTAAAATTTGTAGGAAACTGCAATACTGCAGTAAGAGAAATCAACCAAATGATCCAGTTAGAAAGTAGGTAAAGGACACGAGCAGGCAATTTACCTAAAAGGGAATCCTAATGGCTAACAAATGTAAAAGATGCTCACTATCATTAGTTACCCAGAAGATGCAGAGAAAAGCTGTGATAGCACACACATGCGTGTAACTGACAATGACAATGACAGTCTAATTCAACAAAGAATCCAGAAAACCACAAATACTGGAAAAAGTAATATTCAATTAAATTGAATGTGCACAATATTCCTATGATGTAAAGCTGAAAACCCAAAATGCTTAATGTGGTCACACAGTTAGAGGTCATTCTTAGTCCCTATTAGCTTGTAAAGTAGTTTTCTTTGATGGAATTTATATCACAATCTATTTCTAGTTATGTGAAGCCCTATGTATTTACACTAGAATTCTAAAACTTCATTGTAATAATTGGTAGCAGATCTATTAGAGTAGAAATGTAACAATGCTTTCCCCTTCCCACCAGCCCACAGACCCAAAGTAGATTACTAACACTAAGAAATTGGAATTCTCAGGATAGATAAACCCTTCAGGGCCAACAATGAGAGTATAGATCCCAGGAGGATTAGGGAAGGGTGAGGGAGAAAGGGGCAATTGATCACAAGGATCAATTACAACCCCCTCCCAGGGGGACAAAAATGGAAAAGTGGGTGAGGGGTGATGGGGATGATGTAAGATATGAAAATAATAATCTATAACTTATCGAGGGTTTGTGAGGGAGGGCAGGTGGGGGAGGGAAGGGGAAGAAATATTGAGCTGATGTCAGGGGCTCAAGTGGGAAGAGAAAACTTTGAAAATGATGATGGCAGCATATGTGCAAATGTGCTTGACACACTGGAAGAATGTATGGATTATGATGAGACGTAAGAGCCCCCAATAAAAGTATTTTTTTAAAGTTGGAATTTTATTAGACCTTTCAATTATTAAATGACATAAATGTTGCAAATCAGATGAAAAGACCTTATTCAAGTTTGACCTGCTATATGCTTTTGCTCATTAACAAAAAAGTTTCCATGTTCTGTTCAACAAGTTGCAGATGACTCAGATTCATCAACATAAGCAGAATTGGCATCCAGAGGGAAGCTTATGAAATATTCCTCTTCTATGCCAAACCCTGTAGGAGTAAATACATTCACTTTGATTGAGAAACTGAAAGACAATTTGAGAAAATTTAGGCTTATAGAAATTTAGCAATGGCCAGCTCATAGACACAGGAAGAACAGATAACTACAGAAATAAAGCACAGCTGTTTCACCAGGAATTAGGGTCTACCAACCTACACAGTGAAGTTGTTAGAGTCAAATTGTCCTATTTGGAATCTAATGAATATTCCACTTGTGTGCCCTCATTAAAGTTAAATATTGGACTTCAATTGCCATGAAAACTTCAGATTTTGACTGTTGTCTTCTTTTCAGTAAGACTTTGTATATATATACTTTTAATCATCATACAGATATGTATTTAAGTATATACTTCAAATTCTCAACGTTGTTTGTAGCTACTGTGGATTCAGTCCCTTGAGTCCTGATGATCCCATGCACGCCTGAGCAAAGAGCTTGCTGGTCCAATGCTACTCCTGGGGTTTATTGAGCATCAGACCATTGTGAACCAGTGTTTAATGATTGCCATTTCAAATGAGATCACCTGGTTTTTCTCCCTCCTAGTCCATCTGCCCTTGGAAGCTCTGCATAACTGTTTAGCATCATAGCAAAAAGTGAGCCTCCTCTGAACGATGGGTAGGGCTTTCCATGTGGCTCACTGGACAGGAATCCAGCCCATGGATCCTGCAGGAAAAGTAAGAGTCTTATGATTGAAGTTCCTCAAATGTTAAATAGTTATCCTTAACTGAATCTATTGGTCATGAGCATAAACTCAGGATGTGGGGCAAGAAAAAACACAGTGTAGTCACTGCGTCATGTGATTAATGATTTGCAAATATGACCTTAAACTTAAGCCTGCTGATTTTCTGAAAATGCTATTGCCAGCACATTTTATAAATGCTATCTAATGTAGAAATAGGATGAACACTCATTTCAGCAGTGTCGTGTTTAAATTGGGTTTAATTTGGGATAACAGAATGAGTACTCTACACTTCAAGTTCATTCATAGGACACATGCTCATTTACTGCCATCGAGCTAGTCCCAACTCACAGTAGCCCCACAGGACAGGGTAGAACTGACCCTGTGAGTTTCTGAGGCTGTAACTATTTATGGGAGTAGAAAGCCCCTATTTCTCCCTCAGTGCATTTCAAAGCATAGAAATAGAAAATGTATTACATATCTGGAAGTTAGATGGAACTTCAGTGTGTTAATGGAAAAATGGAGCAAAAGACATAGAACTCACAATGTGCTAGAAGAAACTCTGATATTCAGAGAACTGATGTGCTGTTAGAAACATGGAAAAACTTTAGGAAACAATTGTGGTAAAAAAAAGAACTTAAAAATAACAATGCTCATAATAAATTGAAACAAAATAATTAATTCACCTTCTTTATATAGAAAAATTGATTCCTTTATTTCCTTAGGAATTTATAACCATTCCCCCCACCCACTAGCATCAGCAGACAAATAAACCACTTTCTCTAAAATAAATTTTGGAGGAGATTAGAGTTCTAGACGAAGTCTCACCATCCTTTTCTGTAAAGGGCATTCTGGCTGTACTTTTCCCAAGAGAGATCTTTTTGTCATTTTGGTAGTGTGTGATAGGTTCACTATACTTTGCCAGCATCATGGATTCTTTTTCAGTTTTCCTTACTCGATGTCCAACTTTCACATGCATATGAGGTGATTGAAGGAAACATGGTTTGGGTCAGGTGCATCTTAGTCCTGAACGTAGCATCTTTGCTTTTCAAAATTTTCAAGAGGCCTTGTGCAGCAGATGTGCCCACAGCCACATGCCATTTGACTGCCTCTTTCACGAGCATTGACTGTGGCTCCAGGCAAGGAGAAATCAGAGACTTGGCCTCCCATAATTTGGACACATTGTCAAGAGAGACAAGTTCCTGGGAAAGGGCGTCATTCTTGGTAAAACAGAGAGGCAGTGCACATAAAGGAAGGCCCCGGACACTACGGGCTCAAGTGTAAGAACAACCGTGAGCAGGGCACAGAATTGGGCACACTTTGTTTTATGGCACACAGGGTTGCCATGAGTCAGAACCTCCTTGATGGCTTAATGAGGAGACATCTAGAGGAGTTATTGCACCCCCATATAAAGCCTTTGTTCATCTAGCATTTGTGGTTGACTAAATGGAAGCCATCTATGTACCCCACCCCTCACACACAAAAATATCTCCCATTCCTGATAGAGAATTATAGGGAAATGGACCTATGGGTTCCCGGGTAGTGATCTAATCGTCATCACACACCTGTAGGCTAAAGAGAGCAATTCCTATTAGGCAGAGAGCAAAGTGGTGCTGTGGCCCAGTTTAATCAAGGAGACACAGTCCTCTGCAGAGGCTGGAGTGGCCCTTCAAAATGTTGGAGCAAGTACTCTACGGCTTTACGTTCTACCCTTGACCCGGCATTGGTTGTTTACTGCCCCATGAAAAGTGAGATTGGTGCTAAGATTGGTCAGCTGGCAAACTTCCTCGTAGCTAGGCAAATAAATCTTTCAATTTTGAAGATTATTATCCATGTGGTATGCCATAACATATCCATAAGCACAAATATATGAGGAAAATAAGAAAATATATAAAGAATAAATATAAACTGCTTGGAAGAGAGAAGTGATATCTAGAAATAGAAAGGGTTTCTATTTCTACTAACAGCAGCAACAACAAAACAACTCTAAGCAATATAATAGGAAATATATGACAATCCCTTATATGTGTAAGACTTGTAAATGGTACAATTAGAACCAAAAATTTATTAAATTCAAGGTCAAACATAAAATGGAAACAAAAAATATTAATATCTTTGGAACAAAGACTAAGTAGACCCCTAAGAATGTAAAGTAAAAGACAACCAGCTGAATATTGGTGATCATGTGAATAAAATCCATGGAGGTCCAACATAGCCTCTACAATCATCCATTAAGCTGGGTAGGGAAAAACAATAGGAGACAATATGAGAGAAATACTTGAAGATTTCCAAAATTTAATAATACTATTGAAGGGGCTCCTGATGCTATGAACAACCTCTTTATAGTGATTCAGGAAATTGCACTTTGGGCCTATGTAGAAAAATATGAAGCCCAAGTAGACTAAATTAGTAACAGTTATTAATAATGTAAACTGTTTATTGAATTTCAGATTACATAGTCAATTTAAGACTAATCATGGGAATGTAATGGAAGTTTTGGAACAGAAAGTAAATGTTAGGAATCTTGATAACGTCATAACAAAAGCATAGTTGACTGAAGATGAGATAAGTGTCTTGAGTAAGCTATGAGCTAAAGGAGGTTGAGAGAAGAGCAGGTTGACTAATCTCATTTTCTATCACTTACATAGATGGGAATGTCAAAAGTTGAATTTTATTTTAATCTATTTACAATCTACATTAGCTTGTTGTTTTTTTCATAGTGTCGGCAGAAGACCTAAGACTCCCAAGTCAGTGTAATAATAATCAATACTATTTAGACCAGAGTAAACAGCATGGACAACTTACTTGGGTCAGTTTCCTTTGGTTTCCAAGTGTATGTGGATGGTTACTCTGACTATTTCTGAATTGATCCAGGTGTTAGTTTTACCTGAAGATCACTGAGCTTGGCAAATCCACATCTTTTAATAGTTTATTGTACCATCACCATGATTGATTTTCCTTCCCCCGCCCTGCCCCCGACCACACACCCAGAAAAACACCAGGCTTTCCATCCAAGCCTGTTTTACTCTGGAAGCTCTGCTGAAGACTATACAACATCACAGCAACATGCAAGTCTCTACTGACATATGAGCTGTGGTTGTGCATGAAACGCCATTGCACTTCAGGTGTCCAACGTGGGTCTCCTGCAGAGAAAGCAGGAACTCTACCACAGAATCCCCATTGACATCATATATTTTCTAGCAGGTATTCGTTCATCACTCTGAGCTTCTCACTGCAAATAGCACTTGAGTAAAGACCCATCAGGGCCTTGAGTTCTTGGCCTACACAACAGGAAGTGTGGTCTCAGGAAGTCTTGGAGGACAGATTTTCTCAACATAGAGGCAAGATATTGAGTTTAAGAGTACAAGAATAGGAATATAAGCCTATCTTGAAATATTCCAAAAGCAACCAGTGTAAAATCCCTAAAGAATGATCATGTGATGTTCAAATCACAGACAGAAGGAGAAACTCAAATGCATTGGCTCCTCCAAAAAACAAAATCCAACGCACTGCTATTGAGTCAATTCTGACCCATATTGACCAAATAGGACAGGGTAGAGCTTCCCCTGTGGGTTTCTGAAACTGTAAACCTTTACGGGAGTAGAAAGCCTCATTCTTCTCCCTTGAAGTGGCTGGACTGCTCACTTTGAACTGCTGACCCCGCAGTTAGCAGCCCTACACAGAATCACTATCTCACCAGGCCATACTGATGCCTGTCTTAATTGAGAATTAATAAATATTGTCTCAAAGGCACACTACAATAAGATTATCTATAACCAACAAGTTTGGGAAAGGTGACAAAATTTTCTATTTAGGAAAGTGGAGGTAACCACTTCTACAAAGTACATTAATGGTTCAGGAAGATGAATTTTGATTCAAAGTTAAAATATGGAGGGGAGGGTGGGGTGTAAAGGGAAAACCTATTACAAGGATCTACATATGACCTCCTCCCTGGTGGATGGACAACAGAACAGTGGGTGAAGGGTGATGTTGGACAGTGTAAGATATGACAACAATAATTAATAAATTATCAAGTGTTCGTGAGGGAGGGGTAGCGGGCAGGGAGAGGAAAAAATGAGGAGCTGATGCCAAGGGCTTACGTGAAGAGCAAATGTTTTGAGAATGTTGAGGGCAATGAATGTACAAATGTGCTTTACACAATTGATGTATTTATGGATTGTGTTAAGAGCTGTATGAGTCCCCAATAAAATGATTAAAGAAACAACAGCTCCCAATAAAATGATAAAAAAAAGATTTCAGGTTAAAAAAAGGGGGGGGGTTGTAAGATGATAGTTTTCATCATGTCCATGTATATTTACAGAGATAGTGTTTTTAAAAATGTTCCTACCTCACTGCTGTCAAGTCTGTTCTGAGTCACCATGAGCCTATTTTGAATATGGAGGCTCTACATCTTTATCAGAACAGAGAGCTTCTTCATCTTTCTCCTGCAGAGTGGCTGCAGTCCAACCGCTCATCATGTAGCTAATAGCACCAACATACCTTTTTATAAAGGGACAGGCAAAATGGACTAGCACCAGTATCTCTGATCAATTATAAGAGACAACAAACCTATTCAGCTGCCAATGTCAGAACATGAACATGCTGAAATTTAGGGAATGAAGTGTAATTCTTTAGGAAAGAGAGACGCATTTTATATTTAGCCAGCTGGGACTCTCTACTACCCTTCAAATTAGGAGGTAATTTAAAAAGAATTAATTTATCAAACTTTTCTTGTTTCAATGTGCCAGACAGTGTTCTTGGTGATTGGATAAATGAAGATTCTCTTCTGATGAGATTTCCAGGTTAATAGAGAAAGAAAGGCATATAAACCAGTAATTATAGTGCATCATGTTTATTCCAATATCTAATTTTCTAGTTTGACTTTTAAAATGATGATCCATTTCTATTTTAATTTAAACATGGTTTTATAATTGAAAGTTAGACATTCAGCCTCAATTCACTGTTTCTTCTTTGCTAAGTGAAAAAAATGTAAAATGTTCTAAAGTTAAGTTTGCTTATAAACCTTCATTTATTAGGAAATTGGCTAGAATATTGCTTTGAAGAAAACAACAATCTTCTCACTTACATTTTCTTTTCCTATAACCCCAACTGTTTTCTTTCACCCTAGATAAATAGAAAGATTAATTCTCAGACATTCCTAAATCTCTTCTGGGTTCTAAATTCCATCGAATTGGGCATTTTCTGCCTTCGGATTCTACTTTCTCACTGTGGGCAGAAACTCTTTTGTCTCTGTCACTTGCCCAGAGCACGTCCAATTTGTCTTACCAATTAAATTGAGCATCTTTAATTTTTATTATTAATAAATTAATAAAATATCAGAGATTTAAAACATGCACTAACAAACATTGTGTATGAATACTGTTAGGAAAATGTTGTCATATTTAATAATATTTTCAATAATTGGAAAATGGCAATTTATTAAAAATGATCATTTTGGCTAATTATCTTGCATCATGATTGAATTAGCAATTAAATTATCTATTTAAAATCTCTTAAATTATATATTTAAATACAGTCCATGTATTTCTGAATAATTGTTGTGTATTATCAATTCCAGGTTATTCCAGAAGGCAGTGAGATGATTGATCATTGTGTTTGTCTAGGCTGACTAGAGAAACAAATCCAGAGACACTCATATATGTGTAAGGAGAGCTTTATAACAAAGAGCAATTGTATATTGAGAAAACATCCCAGTCAAGTCCAGATCAAGTCCATAAATCCGATAGTAGCCCATATAAGCAAGCTGATACTTGCTTATAAATTCTTAAGATTCATTTTGCCCCTCCCAATGATGCTGAATGAAGGGAGATCACAGGTCAGCTGGTGAAAAGTCATGTGGATCCAATGGCGGTGGAAGCATTACGGGGCTGTGTCCGCAAATCTCTGCAGTAAATCTCTGCTTCATGGTATCTCACCAGGTGAAACTGAGCTAAAGTGTGTGGCCCACCTCCAAGGAGAAAGGGAGGAAGTACCCAGAATCCTCATGAGAGGGTATGCCCACGAGAAGGCCTCATCAGACTGTAATCTGATTGACAGTCTACACTCCACCCCTTCACTCGTACTATCCTACCACAGGTGTGTATCTACCACAGGTGGTCAAATACATTTCCCTAGATTTAAATTTCCATAAATGTTTTTTAATTGAGCATATTAAATAATTTTCTCCAGGCATTTTGTTTACCCAGCCTTTAGACTTTTGTGAAACGTAGACCATTGAGCAACGGAGGTGGACATATCTGACCTGGTTTTGCTTCCCTGTTGTCTGGAGAAAGACTCAGACATGCCTCCACACTCCAACCTATTTTGGGCCTATTGTGACACAAATCCTTCCTTCCATGGCTGCATATTTCTATATTAGGTTATAGAGTTCATTGTAGTAGTCACACAGAAAATAAACAATACTCGAAATGGGGGAGGTGTAATTAGGGAAGTTAATAGATTATCACAAATCAGTATCAGCAAAGTGTAAGGATACAATCATTGGTGCACACAAACACCAAATCTCAGCCAGCAGTCAGTCTCTCTTCCAGCCTCAGTCCCTTAGCCACATGGTCCATGGATCAAGAAGCCAGCCTGCCTGTCACTGTCTCACAGTTTCATAGTCTCAGGCCAGATGAAGAGTAGCTAACCCCATATCTTGGCGCTGCTGCTCTTAGCCTCCCTGTCGCAGTCACTGTTATATCTGCTCTCATAGGAACTGAATCAATTGCATCAGATAATGACATCCCGGAGATGTAGAAATCTGTTTTGAAAGAAGAATGTTGTCAGAAGACAGAATGCTCCTGAGAAATATAGATCATGGTTTTTTATCTTGTACTTTGGACATGTCATCAGAAGAACCACTCATTGTAAAACATCCTCATTCTTGGCAAAGTAGTGAAAAAGAGATAAACCATAAATGAAGTGTATTGACACAATGCCCGCTCAACCAGATGTCCCGCTTTTGGCTGGACAGTCCCAATCTGTAACAATGTTTCCCACATACCGTGGCATTTAAAAAAAGTCCCGATTTTTTGAAAGAATGTACGACAAGCTAGGGTATACGGTTTCAACTGCCATGTGGCTCTTTCGCCAGGGTATGAGTTTTCTCAGTGGTGTCCCGCTGTTGTACGCTTTACCAATGTTAAAACCTGGTTACCTGTGAGACTATCACAGGACTGCACAGTATTTTATTGGGTTATACTTGGGGTCAATAGGGTTAAAATCAATTCAAGGGTGTCTAACACCAACTGAGAAAATATATTTTTTGTCATTTAGATATATGAGGTGTACTCCCAAAAAAACCTGAATTTTTTTCAAAGCTATATATTTAATTTGTTTTTACAAAACATCCTTATTACCTTCAAAATACTCTCCATTGCATTTAATACATTTGTCAAATCTTCAATTCCATTCTTGAAAATATTTTTCAATCTCATCTGTTTGGATGCCTGATAGCACCTTCCTCATTTTTTTCTTCATCTTTTCTATTTCTGTCATTTCATGTCCCTCTTCATTCATGGAAACAAAAGGAAGTCACACAAAGAGAGGTCAGGTGAGTCAGATCATTGGGCAAGAGACATGCAGTTTTTTGTTTGTTTTTTTTTTAACCAAAAACCGGCACACTGAGATGGCTGCGTGAGCAGGTTCATTGTCATGATGACAAAACCAATCCGCAATCTGCCACAAATCAGGCCATTTTTGTTGCACATGTTATGCAATCTTTTCAGACCCGCTAAATAGAAAGCTTGATTAACAGTCTGACCTTGTAGAACGAACTCCAAACGCACTATGGTTCAGCATTTTCGTCCATTTGGAAATTGACCGATGCAGAGAACAAGGTTTGTCATCAATCAACATTTCACCTCTTTTGAAATGAGAAAACTACTTTTACACATGAGTTTTTCCTATAGGGCTGTCCTTGTAAGCTGTGTTCAACATTACACTTTTTCTGCAGCACTTTTCCAGAGCAGGCAACAAAATTTCAGAGCCTTACAGTATTCTCTTAAGTACGCCATCACAAAAAATGAAATTATTTTTCCTTCTTGGGACCGACAGTTCCAGGGGGTATGGGGGAAGAGGTGGTGGGGGGAAGGGTGTGGTGAGCCAATAACATCGGGGACAAGTGAATAGTAAGGGGCTTTAAGTTCACAGTTAGGAGGTGTAGCCTTCATGGTGGTATTTGATAAATTGTGATGTATACAAAAGGAATTTCTGAGAGGCAAACAGTGGGTAAACATGATAGTGGGGTAGGAGGTAAGGAAAAAGAAATAGAGTGAAGAACAAGGAAGTAAAATTATATATATGTATAAATATAGATATTTATATATATACATATATCAAAATTGGCATATTTTTTCAGTACATATAGATATAAAAGAAGCAGATGGACTCTATGCCTCACTATAGTACAAGAATGATTTGTTCTAATATTGTGGCAAGGTATGATACTCCCTTCCTGAAACCATCACTGAAGAGAAAATAGGTTCATAAGCAGATCTGGTGAAGAAAGCTGATGGTCCCCAGCTATTAAAAGATATAGCACCTGGGGTCTTAAAGGTTTCAGGTTAAACAAGTGGTCTTCTAGTGGGGAAGCAATAAAGCCCAGATAGAAAAAGCACACCAGCCTGTGTAATCATGAGGTGTAAAACAGAACAGGTATCAGAATTTCAAAAGCAAGCAATCAAATCTATGTGAAGGACTGTGGACAAAGTGGAGACCCCAAACCCACGTGTAAGATCATTGGACAGTCCCTCATAGAAGGGCCATAGGGAAGGGATGATATATCCAGGGCACAGTACAGCACTGTTGAAACACATACCGATCCTGAAGTTCTTGAATATATCCTCCCCACATATTATGGGCTTAGTTTTACCTCACTAATATTGCTAGAACTGCGTATGCACACTTGTACAATCAAGATCTTTCGATGCACAAAATCCAAGATAGATAAAGCCCTCAGAAGCAGTGATGGGAGTAATGACTTCCTGAGGGCATGGGAAGAGAGGGAAGAAGGGGGAAGGAGGAACTGAATGGAATGATGAAGGCATAACTCCACTCAAGGGGAGCGAACTACACAATGGTAGATGAGTAGATACATTGGATAGTGTAAGATATGGCAAAAATAATCATATATAATATTTTAAGGGTATGTCGGGTTGTAAGGTGGGGAGCGAGGGATGAAGGGGAGTGGATATCAAAGTGTTCATGAAGAAAGAAAATGTATTGAAAATGATGATGACAGAAATTGTACAATTATGTTTGATCTAATAGAACATGGATTGTAATAATATCTGTAAGAGCTCCTAATAAAATCTTAGAAAACAAACAAACAAACAAAATAACTCCCCAAAAATCACAGTTTGAGCAAAACTTCTTTTACAAAAATTTTACTGTCACCAGAGAGAACCTGTAAGATGCGTTCTATGAAAGCTACGCCTAGTGGAGCTTGTTTCCATTTTTTTTTTTGGTGGGGGAGAACCACCTCTTCTAATTCTTCATAGATACATGGCATTACATCAATGGACTGAAACACTGTTAGTACTTTTTGATTATTAAAAATAAGTTTCTTTGCTTGAATAGAGATTCCTTTGGGAGTAACAAGATGATTTCAACAGAGGCAGCTAAACAATTTTAAAAATCTAATTTAAAAATGAATAATTATGAGACAATAAATGATAAACATAATTTATTCCATAAAGTTATGAGATTTTAATATTAGGTTTATGTAATCTAGCTTCCTGAAAAAAATTATAACTGGAGTTGTAGGGTCAAAAGGAAAAATTCAAATCCACAAATTTATTAATATCAAACCTCTGAATTGTTTTAATGGAAAAAAGTTATAATGCAGTAATCTAAAAAAATTGATTTTCAGCTATATAACCCTAGAGACTAAAAGTGAGTAGACACAATTTTATATTTTTATGACTAATGGAAAGTATAATAGGAGCTTTTTGTGTGTTGATGCTGAGTATAGATAGAAAATAATCTTCAATATTCTTGATTATTACTGTAAGGCCTGTTTGTCAACTTTACAGGAGCAAACTTGGCAGTCATTGCTTCAGTAATATATACTTTTTACTTGGTTCTTGACTCCATTCAAATTCACTTTATCTGAAATTTATGTGCTAAGATATACCCTTTAGCATCCATTAATATCTTTCCTGCGCACCTCCCACCCCCCAAAAAACCCAAAAGCTAAAACCAAAAGACACTGGCATATGAGCACATATCAAGAAACTGCACAAATTTTAATTGCACCTTTAGGCAACTCACTTTGATACTTCAGAACTCTGTGTTGCACATAACCCACTGTAGTCTGGTGCAGTGGCACTCACACCAGGAGCATCCCTTCATTTCCAGTGTACAGACTTCGTGCTTTTGGCAGTATAACTAATATTATAATCATAATTGAATTCCTTGATGACAATTTGCTAACCACTTAAGGAAATTCAGCATTCACGTTCTTGAACTTATTTTCCTGCCTCTATATTTATAATTAAATATAATTTTCATACAGACTACTTTGAAGAGTAAGGGAAAGGGGACATCTAAGTTCTTTACGAGTGCTTGCGAAGTTTAGCTTTTCAACAATTTCACATCTTCACTGAAGATACCCTTGAGATCCCGCAGCTTGCTTTCCTGAAAGTCTTTGATGTGACAGAACTTTGTTTTGGCTCCAGAGTCTTGTCAACTGGCCACTCAAGCAACGTTACCTGTTTTCCAAAGCTTTGTAAATTCTAAAAAAACATTTCCTCTAACTTCAGTCTGTAGTACCGCACTTCATAAAGATCATACTTCAGTTTTCAATGTAAGCTATATCAATCAATCTCTTAACCAGATTTGGTACTACTCTATCCATCCCTTTCCATCACGCTTTTCCACTTCTTACAAGGAATTATCCAAGCAGCCCCACTTGCTCTTTCTCTTAAAGACAAAAAACTTGAACTAAATTAGCTGCAGGTAGTTCTGTCCGTCTGGCTCACTGAATAATCTGTGGTACATCCAAATGTTATTTTCTGTTTTTTTTGTGCCCACACCATTCATCAGGATTTTTATCCCTCTTTTTTCCCCTTTTCTTTTCTTGGTTGGTGTGTGTTTGCATGTGTGTTTAACCTAGTACGTGGGCAGTTGAAAAATATTTCCACAACTTTTACTTTTAAACAATGATTTAGATGTAAGTTAGACTTGTAAAGATCACTGTAAGGAGACTGTGATTGTTAGATTTAATGTGCCAACCTGGCCTCCTTAGGAATATGTGGGTGGAGTTTAATCAGGTCAAAGCTTGATTGGAGGGGAACCGAGACAAATGCTTTCTGAGGCTGGCCTCCCACCTCTCTTTCTTCCTGGTGCTCAGATCAGCTAGTCCCTTGCCTCAACTGTGTGCTGCACTACACTACCTGTGGGTGAAACCAACCTGTCAATTGTGTCTCCATGCCATGCATCACTAGAGCTTAAGGCTCCTTCGGGACCTGCTTCGCCAGGCTGCTGGTAGATCGTGTCTCCATGTATACAAACGAAACCACATTGGGTCCTGCTTCACCATCCTCTAGCACTAATGATCATCCTGCTGTCTGCTGCCTGTAGGCAGACTTTGCCTCTCTTGCCTGCAGGCAGATTGGTTGTCTACTTCCTTGACCTTGGACTGGCAGCCCACTTGAGTTGAAAGACCTTCCTTATATTAACTGGTCCATGAAAATGGGTTGAACTGAGCCCTCTTTATTGCTGTGTGAACTATTTAGCCATTATATTCCTTCTAGATATATAAACATATATATATATATATATATATATATATATATATATATATATATATATTTCCTGGTTTTGTTTCTCTAAAGAACCCTGCCTAACACAGATACCCTGTTCTTGATCCTGTTAAGAAGATTATACTGGAGAAAATAAAGAAGAGAAACAAAGAGAACAACAAAAGACATGCAAAAAACAGAGCAATACAAACCTAGAATAAATACATGGAAATGAAGTAAGAATCACATATAATCTACCACTCCAAAAAACATTGAATGAACAGAAATTAAATTCTATTATTTTAGAACCATTTTACTAATCTTCCAGTAAAATCTTTTGATGCAATAAAACAAAATGAAAATAAGAACTAGAGAAGTTTTGGGGAGTCCTGAGTGCGTTTGTCTGGGTAAACTAGAGAAACAAATTCACAGAAATTCAAATGTGCAAGAGAGAGTTTTATATAAAGGATAAGTGTTCATTAAGAAAGCATCCCAACCCAGTGCTGCCCAAGCCCATAAGTTCAACATTAGCCCTTATGTCCAACACCGATCTACGAAGTCCACCTCAATCTCACCAAACACACACAATGATGACAACTGCAGGAAGAAAGCCAAGTCAGTGAATGTAAGCATCTCAGCTCTGGCAGAGGTCTCCACACGGCTGCTCCAGCAACCAGGGCTACATCGGGATTGGTCCATGTGGCTTCTCCTCAGGGATGTCTTGCAGGAAGTGAGCCTTGTCAGCTGAAGCAGGGAACTGGCAAAGGCAGCTGAACCCTGGTCTGACCATCAGAAAACAAGAGACAAGAGAACTAGAAAGGAGAGGCTCACTGAACCATTTAGCTCTATGCCCTTCAATTAATCCCCCACATGTGCTTATCAACCAGCTTGACACAATGAAACTTAACCATCTCACTGAATTTTCTTCTCTCTACAAGCTGTAAAATGTAATTTTTTTTGAATTGATAGGGGAAAGTGCTAATGTTTTCCCTATTACTTCTAACCAATCCCATTCTATTTATGTTTTTATTAATATTATCATCTTTATTATTTGACTCTATTAATATATGTGTAATAGAACTTCAAAACTCACTGCCATGAAGTCAATTCTGATTCATAACTAGCATACATATAAATGAAAACACACTAAAACCTATTTGCATCTGATACATGAACAAGGGAAATATATTCAATAAGCACATATAAAGAAGAAATACTGATAATCACAAACCTTGATTTTGCAATTGACCATATGGTCATAACTGATAGGTAGAACTACCTTCTTCTACTACCCATTCTGGTTTCCTTTGCCCCTGGCCAACAGCGCAGCTGGCCATGGTTCTTTGCCTGGTGGAGTGAGCCAGACCTTCATTCCTGAGGAGCCTTGGTCATTAGATGTCCTGTCCAGATTGGGTTGCTGTAGTTTACCATTTACTTTAATCATAGGGCATGGTAGTAATAAGAGACACTCTAGGGAATTTTCTTGATTCCAGACAGGTTCTTCTTTACCTCCATTCTATAGCACCAGTTCAATTTCCTCTTGGTATTCAGGATCAATCACACCACTCAGTGACACTTTTCTACCTGGTGACCTCAAAGAATGAGGAGACCAAAATGGTGAGGGACATGCTTAGCTGCCAGTTCAGTGGAATCAATGCTGTGTTTCCAGGTGGAGTGTTCCTTCCTTTAGAACTAGAACCTCCAGACCTGAAGCAAATCGGGTTGCTGGGGCAGGAAGCACAAAATGCTGCAAGTGGATCATTAGGAGTACTAGTGAGTGGTGTCACTATGACTTTCACTCCTTGTTTCATGGACCCATGAATCCTGGCTATTGGAGACAGCATCATCTATTGACCACTGTCTTAGAGCACATACAGTCTCCTGGAGAGCATTGCCCCAGTCCTGCAAGGTATTGCCACCTACCTGGCACCATCATTGTGTCTTTAGGAGGCACAGTTCTATTGTTCTATCAAGCCAGCCACTTCAGGATGATGAGGAACATGGTATGACCAGTGGGTTGCATGGGCATGGACCCATTGCTGTGCTTCATTTGCTGTGAAGTGAGTTCCTTGATCTGAGGCAATGCTGCGTGGGATGCCTTGGCAGTGGAAAAGGCATTTTGTAAGTCTACGAATCGTAGTTTTGGCCAAAACACTGCGTGCAGGGAAGGCAAATCCATATCCAGAGTAGATGTCTACTCCAGTAAAAACAAAATGCTGTCCCCTCTATGACAGATGTGGTCCCATGTAATCAATCTGCCACCAGGTTGATTTCCATGAAGAATGGGCCCAAATCTTGGACTTAATGTTTGTTTCTGCTGCTAGCAAATGGGGCACTCAGCAGTGGCAGTGGCCAAGTCAGCCTTGGTGAGTGGAAGTCCATGTTGCTGTGCCCATGCATAACCTCCTGCCGTACCACCATGTCCACTTTGCTCATGTGCCCATTGCGCGATGGCAGGAGTGGCAGAGGAAAGAGGAAAGCTGGTCTCCATAGCGTGTGTCATCTCATTCACTTGATTGTTAAAGTCCTTCTCTTCAGAGGTAAGCCTTTGGTGAGCATTCACATGAGACAGATTATCTTTATTTTCTTGGTCCGTGCAGAGAGGTCTATCCACATACCTCTTCCCCGCACATCCTTGCCACCAATTTTCCAATCATGTTCCTTCCAATTCCCATACCATCCAGTCAAACCATTAGCCACAGCCCATGAATAAGTATACGGCCACACATCTGGCCATTTCCTTCTAGGAAAACCAAAGGAACAGGTGCACTGCTCAAATTTCTGCCCATTGGGAGGATTTCTCTTCACCACTGTCCTTTAGGGAGATCCCAGAAAGGGGCTGTAGTGCTGCTGCTGTGCACTTACGAGTGACACCTGCATGTCATGCAGAGCCATCCGTAAAGCAAGCATGGATTTTCTTTTCCTCAGTCAACTTAAAATAAGGACCTCCCCAGGCAGCCATAGGTGCAGACTGGGAGAAGAAAGGTAATGTGACAGGAGTGGATACTGTGGGCATTTGGGCCACTTCTTCTTGAAGCTTACTTGTACCTTTAGGTCCTGCTTTGACCCTGATCATGTATGTACCACTTCCATTTAAAACAATGGAGTGTTGCTGCATATGTTCAACGTAACGCCTCTGAGTCAGACAATACCCAGTTCATGATGGGCACCTCATGATGACTAGTGGCCCATGGTGAGGCATTCCTTCTACACCAAGAGCTATTTTTCAAAGTGGGAGTAGTTATCTGCACAGGATGGCAGAACGTCACTTCAAAATCCCAAGGGTCTATGCTGTGATTTGCCAACAGAGGCCTGCCAAAACTCCACAGTGCATCTCTATCTGAGACTGACACCTCTAACACCATTGAGTCAGCACGATCATATGGTCCCAGTGGCAATGTAGCTTTCATGGCAGCCTGAACCTGTTGCAGAGCCTGTTCTTGTTCTGGGGCCCACTCAAAATTGGCAGCCTTCTGCGTTACTTGATAAATAGGTCGCAGAATCACACCCAAATGAGGGATATAATGCTTCCAAAATTCAAAGAGGCCCACTAGGCATTGTGTCTCCGGTTTCATTGTTGGGGGAGTCAGATGCAATAGCTTACCCTTCACTTTAATAGGGATATCTCAACATTCCCCACACCACTGGACCCCCTAGAAATTTTACTGAGGTATAGAGGGCCTGATTTCCCACATTCTTGCTTGCAGATGAATCTAGAGTCTTTGATACATCTTTCAATCAGCATAATGTCATCAATATAATGGACCAGTGTGACATTCTGTGGAAGAGACAGGTGAAAAGGTCCCTTTGGACTACATTGTGCACATGGTGGAAGAATTGATCTACCCATGGGAAGAGTTGTGAAAGTGTATTGTTGCCGCTGTCAGCTGAAGGTAAACTGTTTTGGGTGGTCCTTCAAGACTGATATTGAGAAGAAGGCATTGGCAGATGAATAGCTGTGTTCCAGGTACCAGGAGACATATTCGTTTGTTCAAGCAATGAAATCATATCTGGAATGATTCAATTAGAGTCACGACCTGGTTAAGTTTACAATAATTCACTGTCATTCTTCAGGATCCATCTGTTGTTTTTTTTTTTTTTTTTGCACAGCCTAAATAGGTGAGTTAAATGGGATGTGGTAGAAATCAACACCCCTGCATCCTCCAAGTCTTTGATGGTGGCATAATCTCTGTATTGCTTTTGGTTTACTATTTTCCCAGGTAATAGCAGTTCTAATGCTGTCTATCTGGCTTTCCTATTATAAGAGCCCCCTATTCAACATTTCGGGGATCCAGTATGGTGTTCTGCCAGTTATTAAGTATGGCTATTCCAATGATACATTCTGGAACTGGGGAATTATCTACAGGGTGGATCCGGGGACCCACTGGACCCACTGTGAGGCGTACCTGAACTAAAACTCCATTGATAACATGACCTCCATATGTCCTCACTCTGACTGGTGGGCCTTCAAAGCATTTTCGGTCTCCTAGTATCAGTTCAGAGTCAGTGGCCAGTAATCCACCCAAAGTTTGATTATTACCTTCCCCCCTATGAACAGTCACCATTTTGAAAGGCCATAGGTCCCTTCGGGGGAAGGCTAGAAGAGACAAAGAGGAGAAACCTTTGGCAATGCAGCAAGGCCCTTCTTCAAAGGGGCCTGGCCTTCCCCTGTTTCAAGAGGTGTGGGTCTGTAAAATGGTTCCACTCTAGTCTTGTGATTTGAGTTGATCTACTGTTCACCTGATCTAGCATTCTTCTGCTTGTGTAGATCATGTAACTATTGAGTAGGTTTCCCATGCACTTCACTTCTAGGGACACCATGGCTAAGTAGGCAATGATATAAGTCTGCATGAAACAGGTTGTTCTGTTACGATGGAAAACTTGTCCATTATGATAACCACACCGAGCCTATCTCTGCTGATTCAGTGCTGACGCCTGTCCCCTGCTACCACAGGGCCCAAACAGCCCCATTGTAGGCAAATGTTGTAATTCAGGGTGGAAGTTATATAATCATTTGTCAATTTGAGAGGATCAAGAGTGATGGGGTGGAGTCTAGCTTGTCAATCAGGTGATATCTGAGGATTATGGGAGCTCTGGTATTTCTCCTTGTAGGCATGAGACACACACTCTCTCTTGGCTCACTCCCTGCAAGACATCCCTGTGGAGAAGATACATGGAGAGAGACTGATGGAGCTAGACCACTGGAGCTGGAGAAGTCATGTGGAGAATCCTGCCAGTGCTGAGATGCTCACAATGTCACTGGATCCACAAGACTTTCCACCCACTGGCCTGTGATCTTCCTGCATTCATCATCAATGCATGTGTTTTGTGAGTCTGAAGAGGACCTTATAGATTAGTATCACACATAAGGGCTAATATTGGACTTATGGACTTAATTTGGACTGGACTAGGATGTTTCCTCAATACTCATGTGCTCTTGTATATAAAGGTGCTTCTTCTACACATAAACTTGTTCCTTATGGCTTTAGTGCAAGGTATGTCCTCAGGGAACTATTTCTGTGGGTATCTGGGATTATTCTGATAGATCCATTCTAACATAAAAAGTTTCCTAAGCTTTTGGATGCTTTCTTCTACAGTGTACCAAGGTAGGTCATGGACTTCTAGTTGGTCTCATCTAGGCCATCTGGCAGCCCATTCTTGAGTGAACCACTAAATAAATGATTAGATCCTCTCTTAAACTCTATTGCTGAGGCATTGAAAGAAGAATCTGTGCATAGGGGTTCCCATATCAAGGGACTCAGACTCGGCTAATCTTTCATTCCTTGCACCAGTGTCCCACACCCTTTGTAACCTTGTCTGTGGCTCTTCCCCAGGGTTCTGTTTGCACATATTAGAAAACTCAAGCAGGTCTTTATGAGTATAGCACACTTTTTCCTGAGTCATCATTTGAACCTCACTTTTTGGAACTTTCTGAGACTTAATTATAGTAACAGGTCTAGAGAACATAACTGGTGGTGGGGTGTTTCCTGGGGGCCCTCAGAAATATCTTGTAAGGCATCGCAGGCAATGCTCCAGATGAAAGCCTACATGGCACTTCAGCTTGCACAGTTTGGTTAGTCTGCTCAAGTGGGAGTTGTTTTACTGATTGTAGATTAATCCCCTCAGGTGGGAGAGGTGGATCTATTGACTGGGCTGGCTCAATAGACTCTAGGGGCTCAATATCCTCCTCTTCTGCACCGCCAGTCCATATGCTCATATCCCGTGTTTCAGGGTCCCATTTCTTGCTGATTAATGCCCTTACTTTAACATCAGACACTGTTCTAGACCTACAATTCAGCTGACGTTGTAATTCAGCTACTCGTATGTAAGACTCTGGATTTAGTTTCAGCAATGTCAGCCCGGTTACTAGAGAAAAGAAGAGAAGAGGAGAGAAGAGAAGGCTCTCTTTTGTAGCACATGTAGACACTTTTAGGTCTTTTAATTGGCACTTGAGACATGCTTCTGAGTTTGTGAGATCATCCCTTTCCTTGATCATATTTTCTATTATAAGGAGGACCCACCAACCAGCTTCCCTATACTTTTCATTCTAACCAAATTTCCAGAAAGTATCAAACATATGATTACCCAGAGTCTCTCCTCACACCAGCACTTTATCTGTTGGTGGTGATATAGTAGATATTAACTTTGCAACTTTCACACCATAGATTAACACCGGCCTCTCTAATGATAGTGGCAGACTTACCCGTGCTTTTAGCGGTACTGGCAGCATTCTCAATTCTGTTAGGGCTAATAAGGCTGGAGAGTTAATTCAGGAAACCCATATTTATTATCAAGTTTTTTCTAGAACAGTGGTTGTCAACCTTCCAAATGCCATTACCATTTCATACAGTTCCTCATGTTGTGGTGACCCCTAACCATACAATTATTTTCTTTGCTACTTCATAACTGCAATTTTGCTATTGTTATGAATTGTAATGTAAATATCTGGTATACAGGATGCATTAGGTGACCCCTGTGAAAGGGTCATTTGATGCCCAAAGGGGTCGCAACCCACAAGTTGAGAACCACTGCTCTAGAACCACTCCTGGTACCAATTGTGTTAGGCAGGATTCTCTAGAGAATCAAAACCAGGACACTTATGATTTTTTAATATATAAAAGGATAGGTCTATGTATCTAGAAGGAATATAAATCCAATTCATTTACACAGCAGTACAGAAGGCTCAGTTCAATTCATTTTCATGGAATAGTTAATATACTGAAGGTCCTTCAACTCAAGGGGGCAGCCTCTCCAAGGTCCAGGAGGCAAACAGTTGAGTCTTCCTTCAGGAAATACAGGCAGTAGATATCAGGGTGGAGCAGCAACTAGTGAAGCAGGTCCAGATGGAGTCTCAAGCTCTAGTGTTGCATGGCAAGGCCACACAATCCACGGGTTGGGTTGACTCACAGGTTGTGTAGTGCAGCATATAATTGAGGCAAAGGACTAGCTCAATCAGCAGCATGCTGGTCCAATCGCCAGGGAGAAAGAGATAGGGGAGTCTAGCCTCAGAAAGCATTGATCTCAGTGGACCTCCAGTCAAGGTGTGACCTGATTGAACTCCCCCCACATCTTTCTAAGGAGGTCTAGTTGGCACAATAAACCTAACGATCACCATTTCCGCTACACTGAGATGTAATCCATAGTGAAGGTTGCAATCCTGCATCTTCATTGTCACGTAATCCAAGTCTTCTCTCCTTTCAGCAAGTAAAGTTGTGTCATCTGCATATTGCAGATCCTGAAGCTGCATTCTTCTTCATATAATCTAATTTCTCTCATTATTTGCTCAGCATACTGTTTGAACATGTATGGTGAGAAGATACTATTCTGATGCACACCTTTCCTGATTGTAAACCATGCAATATTCTCTTGTTCTGTTTACATTACTATCTCTTGATCCATGTACAAGTCGTGCATGAGCACAGTGAAGTGTTCTGGAATTCCCATTCTTCTCAAGGTCATTAACAGTTTGTTTTGGTCCACATAGTCAAATGCTTTTACAGAGTCAATAGAATACAAGTAATACTCTTTCTGCTATTCTCTGCTTTCAGCCAACATCAACAGTGTTCAATATCCTTTTCTGAATGTAGCCTGAACCTCTGGTAGCTCCCTGTCAATGTACTTCTAACCATTGTTGAATGATCTTCAGTAAAATTTTACTTGTGTGTCGTATCAATGATCTTGTTCTGTGGTTTGAGCATTCTGTTGGCTCACCTTTCTTTGGAATGGCACAAATATGATCTTTTCCAGTCATTTATCCAAAAGCCGCCTTCAAATCCCTTGATGTAGATATACAGCCTTGAAAAGCCCTATATTGGCAATATTTTCTTTTGCTTTACAAAGGTTGCTATGAATTGGAACTAACTTGGCAGCACCTAATAATAATAACCGGAGTCAACATTGACTTGATCACAGCAAGATACACATGATCACAGCTAGCTGCAAAGGAGTAGGGGGAATTCAGGATGCATACCTCAAACTGTTTTACCATTGAAGAAAGAGCGCAATCTCTTCCCAGAAAATAAAACTATCCCATTACAACTAGATTAAAATGGATTTATTATTATTATTATTGGACATGGCACAAAAGCATGAGTTTTAAAATGGACTTTCCTCCGGAAGATATATAACATAGAGAGACATATATATTTAGGGACCCCCATATTCAGGTTTGAGGGTATAAGGAGTTGGGGGGACAAGTGTTCCAAGTCCTCTGAGTTATAAGCCCCAAAGAAGGAGACTGCATTCTTATGCTAGTTCCTAACCCCTAGCCCTGTGAAACAGTTTTTAAGGAGACTCTTCAGGGATTTGACACCTTTGGATCGTTTGAGAGCACAGTGACTTCAACACGGAGTATTGATAAGAGATGTTTATCTTTATTCACTGTTAGTCCAGGCCAAACCTATTTCTCAAATAGTTTTCATAAATCAAAGAAGTTTGATTTCATAAATCAAAGAAGTTTCAAAACTAGAAATATGTGTGTGTGGCTGTCCTAAATGCTGTGCCCCAGGGTTCCCAGTAGCACACGAAGACTTAAACTTAGAGAAGCTGAAGATGCACACTTTAAGAAGGAAGACAGGAACCGTTCAAGTTCACCACACCTGGGATACAGATGCATTAGCTTCAAGCAAGCCGCTGTCAAACTCCCTCTCCCTACTCCAAAGCTTTCCATATTTGGGCCCCACAAAGCTGATCTTTATTAAAAATGCTGCAAGAGAGAACCTTCCATTTGGAGAGAGGGTTAATGTCACCTCGAAAAGAGAAAGCGAGAAAGGTCGCGTTTCAGGTACAGAACCCGAGTTTCATGATTTTAAACCAGAAGCTTCCTGGGATTGAATGATATAAGATCTTTAAATTAGAGGGTATGTCAAGACAGAGATCATGAGCCAAGTTTGGAAGTAAGTCTTCATGTGAATAACCTGTATGTGAAAGTATTTCTGATGGGCAAATTGTTGCTTACTAAACAGTTTTAGTGAGTTTATAGCCATCTTTCTGGGAACAGGTATGTCTTGAAAGAAGATAAATTACTTTTTCTTTGTATCAGTATCATTTAATTCAGAGACAGGAGATGCATTTCAGGTCTCAGATTCTGCAAATGAGAGATGAATAGAAATGAGATGATGTCCCCAAACTTCTCTAAACACTCAGAAGAGAAATATGAAATTTCATGTCTTTTTCTCCCTTTTGAAAATTATCTGTCATGTAAGGCATTGCCTGTCCATCCATGATTCAATTTCAAATATTTTCAACCATCACCTTCATTCTAAATCTAGTTTTGCATTCTCTGGGTTAGAGCAGAAACAACTTGTATATTTTTGTGCTTTGGACTCCTGGCATGTCAGGTCAATTATGCTCCACCAGCTTTCCAAGATCGTGATTTTTTTTTTTTTCAGAAGCAGACTGCCAGGCCTGCCTTTCCATGTGCCTCTGGATAGATTTGAACTGCCAGCCTTCTGGATAGTAGACCAGCCCTGAAGCATGAGCGCCATCCTGGAACTCCATTCTGTATCGAGGCGGAAGGTAAATCAAACGCCTACTGAGGATAGACTAAGAAAGATGACCTACTGCATGACCCCTCTTCCTATGCGCAGGCTTTCTTATTGTCCTAGGAACACCAAAGTAAAGTAAACCATGAAGGATGGAGACGTTTTGATTTGTAAATGGAACTCTTCGTCATTAACCCTAAATTGCGAAATTCTCTTATGAGTTAAACGCTATCAGTAAAGTGGTAGGGCTGGCTTTAATTTCATCCAGGTTCAGAAAATTTATCACATCAATAAGGATATTGAGAGACAAAGAATTATTATAAGGTACATATTTCATATACTCACTATATTTATAATGCGATATCAAAAATAGCATAAGTGTTGGTAAATGGAACTTTTATTTTCTCACAGTGTAGGAGGGAAGAAGTCTGAATTCAGGGTGCCGCCTTAGGCAAATGCTTTCTCTCTTAGCTCTGGGATGGGAATGGTCCTACCCTCTTAGAGCTTTAGGATCTTCCTGCAGTGTTACATCTATCTTTTACCATCTTTGCTTGCCTTTCTGTGCCTTATCTGTTCATCTTATATCTGAAGGGCCACTGATTTAAGACAGAACCTAGACTATGATGACCTTATTAATGTAGCAAAGAAATATTTTACTCCCAAATGGGATTATATCCACAAGGAGAGGGTCTAGGATTTATAACATATATTTCAGGGAATCATAATTCAAGTATTAATATACACCTAATTGTTCGATATATTTTATGTTTTCATCTGTGTGCACACTTCTGAGGTCTCTGTGCCATCCCATGTAGAGAGGTGGTCAATAGGCCTTAAAAATGGAACAGAGACTTTGCTGTTGATTTTTAAATGGATTTTACACGGCTTGGTATTCATTCCAGTTATTGATACTATTGTTATTTTCCTTTACTTTTCCCCTGAAATATTGTTCATATTTACTACTACAGTATGGAACTATCCTAAATTGGAATAATCCTTTCAATTTGCTGAATCCAAAGAATATATATGCACATAACTGAGCATAAACCTAATTAAGACTTTCCATGAACAAATAAGATATTTCTTTTAATGTGTTACCCTCAATTTTGCCAAATTACAACCAATACAAATGCTTGTTTTTTTGGATGTGTGTCTGTAACAGATACATAGACATAAAAGTATAGACACACTGGTTTATCTTAAATTAAATGCTGCAATTATTTTAGCTTTTCAAACATTTTCATAATCTTCCCACATATTGGCATTTGAGAAAAATAATGAGAAGCCATTTTTTTGCAGCAGGCCAAATTGAATTAATCTTTGTCAACCAATGGTATTCCAGATTGAAGGGATTTTCCACATAGGAAAGCAAGTGGAATTCCAAATACAGACTTTCTTTTGTCCTTCAGTGACATTGTAGAGTGCTCTGGAAAAAAAAAACCTGTCACTTTCTGTGTGGTCTACTCAGTTTTTAAAACATGGAGACATTTCCTATTAGTAAAAATAGAAAAAAAGAAGCCCAGTGGATAGGAAAGGCCTTCTTATTAGTGATTTCTTCCCAGGAAAAAATCTGGGATTTTCCCCCTTTTATTAAAATTAAATAAACTTTCTTCAGTATTGATCTGTTCATTTGTAATTTATGTCCCTCAAAATTATAGAGAATGGGCAAGAGCATGGGTAAGGAAAGATGTGGGAGAGAAGCCACTAATATATCTGCCCTTGATTTCTAACCAATGCTTAGCTCTTATGTGAGGGGTTACCCCCAAAAACTGGCAAATAGCTCCGCTGGGTGGAGGTTTCATAGGACACATTATTCCCACTAGGCCAGCGTCAAGCACCCCACCATGAGTTAGTGCAAATGGTGATGTCACCTGGCAAGGACTTTTCTGGACACAGTGAACTTTTTTGTAAAAGAATTTCACTCCAACTTAATTTTATGTGAAGGCTGATTTAAGAGAACAGCATGTGACTGTGAAATTTTGTTTCCTGCTTGGGGAAAATGTCGCTGAAACTGTTGTGATGTTGAACACAGCTTACGAGGACAGACCTATAGGAAAAATTCAAGCGTATGAGTGGTTGACTTGTTGCACAAAAGGAGAGATGTCTTATTCTGGATGTCTGTCAACTTCCTGAACGGATGAAACATGGACAAAATTCATGCACTTGTGCTCAAAAGCCTATGACTGACCATTGCAGGCGTGCGGACGTTATCTGGACTACCGTGGAGCTCTGCTCAGTGAATTTTAATGGAAGATTTGGGAATGAGAAGGTTAGCTGAAAAATTCGTGCCGTGGGTTCTGACTGCCCAGGAAAAAGAGAGAGCATCGAGTGGACATATGCCGTGCTCTGAAACAACAGTTCTGAGGTTACATAGACTTTTTCCCATGGTCATTATTGGTGACGAGACATGGTACTATTCTTATGACCCAGAAAGAAACTTCAATCAAGCCAGTGAAAGATGCCATTGCCACCGCCATGCAAAAAAATCTCAAGTGAAAGCAAAGATCAATACAATGCTCTTTTTTGTTTTGTTTTGTTTTGATGTGAGGGGGATAGTGCATTTGGAGTTCATTCCACCAGGCCAGACTGTTAATCAAATTTTGATTTAGAGGTTCTGAAAAGAATGCGTAACAGTGTGTGACAAATAAAGAGCCTGGTTGGTGGCAGAAGGGGGACTGGTTTTGCTACTATGCCAATGCACCTGCTCACACAGCCATCTCAGTGAGGCAGTTTTTGTCATCAAACTGCATGTCTCTCTTGCCTCACGTACCTGACTCACCTAATCTCACTCTGTGCAGCTTCTTTTTGTTACCTCAAATGAAGAGGGAAGTGATTTCATGATGTAGAAGAGGTGAAGGAAAAAATGAGGGAGGTGCTATAAGCCATACAAAAGATGAGTTGAAAAAGTGCTTCCAAGAATGGAGTCAGATTTGACGAATGTATTAAGTGTAATGGAGAGTACTTTGAAGGTGACATGGTTTCTTTCTTTTTCATTAAATATATAGCTTTGGAAAAATCCCACTTTGGGGGAGAAGGGTATCCACTAGTATTTTTCTCATTGATCCATTCATGGTTAAATGTTTCACTAATTTGGAAGATAACTTTGGACCCCTGACGGGTTTTCTTCCACTAAGTATGGAAAGCACTTCTAGTTGGACTGAATGTTAACTGATGATTGTAATGTTGAAAAGCACTTATTACTCAACTGTAAGTTTATGGGAATGTTTTCTGCATCTGCAAGAGAAAATGTATCAGAAATATTATCAAGTGAAAGCATGTTTTTAATCCAGTGTAGCCACTCATGATTTATGTGAATGTAAATCTCTCTGTTCCTCAGCCATCAAGTTGGGATGATAATGCTTCCTTCCCGGTCTTGTGAAAATTAGAGAGTGAATGTGAAGAAGTGTCACTTCCTCACTGAGCCTATGGGAGAAGCCCAGCAAAATATATTTCCTCCCTTACCAGAAAATTGATTTTTCTTTCAGTTGACTGATCGTTCTAATTGAAACAGTTTAATTATAGGATTTATAATTTTACATATTTCTCCTTATTTATTTTACCTCCCCCTGTAGTAATTAGTCTCTCAAAATACTTAATAATTCCTTGTGAAAGTTTTGGAATAATTAAAAAGTATAAATGACTTCAGCTTGTGCATTCGTAAAGTGTGTGTGTGTGTATGTGTTTGTGTTTGTGTGTGTGTGTGTGTGTGTTATAGATTATTTCATATCTCCAGGACAGAGGCAGGTCAGATTGCTACAAGGGAGTCCAGAGAAAGACTGCTCCCAGTATCCTACATCCACTTGTGCAATTTTCATCATGGTGGTAAATAGGGATGCTCTCAGTCAGCTCCCGTGTGAAGCAATTAGTAGCATAAAATATGAAGAAGAATTAAGTAGCATAAGGGAGGCAGAAAGAAACAAGAAAGAAAAAAGACTAGGAGAGAGAAGTAAATCATATTATCCCCCAATATTTCAAATCTGAGTAATTTAATTACAGAGCACATATTTCTTTTTCTGCCTCAAAGCTTATATACAAACTCCTTCCAGCGTAGTATGAGAAATAGCTGTTCATTCTAGCATTTTTTATTTAAAAAAAGTATTATGGTGAAATATAAGAATTTAGTGATGAAAACAATAATTTTATTGGTATATATGTCACATATACTACATTTTAATTATTCAATCATATTAAGAAGATTTTTGCAACCACCACCACAATTTCAGAACCTTTTCTTCCCCTATTCATTGTGAGCTCCCCATTTCCTCCATCCTCTTCTGCCTTGCCCCTACGCATTTATCAATGAAATTACTGTCTCTGTAAATCTACCTATCCTGGATTTCATGTACAAAACACAAACTGGAAGCAAATAAACAAAACAGTAACAACAATGACTAGCCAAAACTCAAGAAGCAGAAATCAGAAATATTACAAACTGGAACAATTTTAAACTGGATCCAAAGGGAGATCAAATGATAATGTGTTATATTTTAATTCAGTTACAGGTGTCATAACCAACTTCACAATGCTCTCTGTCTGATAGCAAGGCGTTTCATTTCACTCATCTATGGGCAGACGGCATTCACTGGAGGCTTAAGTCACATGGGGATTCTGCAGATGGATTTTTAGGATTAACCATTTTTTAAAAGTAAAATCTTTTTATTGGGGGCTCTTACAAGCCTTATGACAACCTATCCATTCATCCATTGTGTCAAGCACATTTGTACATATGTTGCCATCATCATTTTCAAAACATTTTCTTTTTACTTGAGCCATTGGTATCAGCTCATTTTCTCTCCTCCCCCACCCTCCCTCATGAACCTTTAATAAGTTATAAATTATTATTATTTTTTCATGTCTTACACTGACGGCTGTCTACCCTCACCCATTTTTCTGCTGTCCGTTCCTCTGAAAGGGTGTTTATATTGGTTCCCCTTTCTCCCCACCTTCCTCTTACCCTCCTGGCTTTGCTACTCTCATTATTGGTTTTGAGGGGTTTATCTGTCCTGGATTCTCTGTGTTTCAAGGTCTTATCTGTATTATTGTACATGCTCTGATCTAGCCAAATTTGAAAGGTAGATTTGGGGTCATGATAGTGGGGACCAGGGAAAGGAAGCATTACAAAACTAGAGCAAAATTGCATGCTTCATTGGTACTAAATTGCACACTGACTGGCTTGTCTCTTCTTTGTGACCCTGCTGTAAGGGGATGTCCAAATGTCTAGCTTGTCTCTTCCTTGTGACCCTGCTGTAAGGGGATGTCCAAATGTCTACAGAAGGGCTTTGAGTCTCCACTGCACCCTCCGCCTCATTCACATTGATATGATTTTTTGTTTTAGGTCTTTGATGCCTGATACATGATCCCATGGACACCTCATGGTCACATAGGCTGATGTCCTTCTTCCATGTGGGCATTGTTGCTTCTCAGTTAGATGGCTGCTTGTTTACCTTCAGGCCTTTAAGACCCCAGATGATCTATCCTGTAATAGCCAGGCACCATCAGCTTTCTTCATCACATTTGCTTATGAACCCATTTTTGTCTTCAGTTATTGTGCCATGGATTAACCACTTTTAAGTCTAGATTTCAAACTTCTTTTAAATTTTTTTGAGTACAGGTAACAAAAATAAGTTTGGAAGGGAAAGGTGAGGGATTTAGGTTGAATGGGGTAATATTTTTTAATGATATTATCATAGAACATCTCACAAAGGATGAAAAGGTATATTGTTGTGAAGTGTCAAAGACAAGAATAAAAATCGAAAAATCTTGACAACTTCCCCACCAATGAAATTTTCAATTGTCTTAAACTACCTAATGGGCCCTGGTAATTGTTTTATGTCCTTCAAGAAAAGGAATTAAAATTCAACGCTCTGGAATCCCGAAATATAATTTCCATTACCTTTGAAATGACCTTTGTGCTTTGAATTTAACTGGCCCAGCATAGACCCTCGAAAGCCGCTCTTTTGATTGGATGTGAGGAGACAAAACGAGTGTAGTACGAGAGAATTTGGCTGCAGCCACCCACTGCTTTAATGTTTAAACATATTTTCTTTGGAATAAACTCTTGCTTGTATAAACTAGAAGTATGAGCAGTACTTTTTGACTCACCCTCATGCATATTTTACATAAATTTTACTAACTGATCATCTGGTGATGGACATGGTGTTTGGGTATTGTAATTCTTCAGGGAACATTGAGTGTTCAAGTTTATGTTTGAGTCTCTGCTTTCGGTTCTTTTGCGTATCACCTAGAGGTAGAATTTCTTGGTCTTAGGGTTGCTATGAGTCACACTCAACACAATGACAGCAATTTTACGTTTCTGAGGTATGGTAAATTTATGTTAACTTTTTTCAGGAACGTCCACAGTGACACCGCCTTTTTGTGAGCTCCAAGTTCTCCTGCTCACCCACACTTCCATATAACACGGAAAGTGATAACGCACTGAACAAAGACATAGCGAACACCTTCAGGGTCTAGGGATAGGAAAAGATACTTTAATCTTGAAAGTCATAATCCCTGAAAGAAAATAGAAAAAGATAACGTAGAAATGAGAAAACTTAAAAATTTTGCTCCAAGAAAAACACACTGTTAACAGAATGCACATACTAACTGTAGACTGAGAGAAAATATAAAATATGCATGCCTCTGATAAAGGATGATAAATATATAAGGAACTAGAATATATAACGAAGTCATAAAACACAATGCTAAAAAAAACCAGAAAACAGGAAAAGACATATTTTACGGCAAAAAATATTTATGATGGTACATAAACACAGGGGTGTTCCTCCACATGACTATTCATCCAGGAAAAGCAAATGAGAGCCACATTGAGATCCTACTAAACATCGGCATTTTCTTCTTTTAAAGTGAAAGCAGCAAGTTCCTGGTGAGAACACAGAGGAAGGCGGCCATCCTGGCGTTAGTGGTGGAGATGCAAACTGGCATGCCTCAGTGCAAAACAGTTCTCAGTTTCTCAAGCACACAAACAAAACTATGTAAGCAACAATCACATGACCCAGTCCTTTTTACTCCTGGTAACTTATCCCAAAAGGGATCGCTGGTAGTGCAACAGTGAAAGTGTTTGACTGCTAACAGAAAGGTTGTCAGTTGCATCTGGTGTAATAAAAGCCTCCTTCGTCCTTAAATTTGGATTAGCAAGATGATTTCGAGAGAAAGAGCAGGAGGGACACAAATTGGAATCCAGGAACACAGCAGTCCACGTGATTGTAAACTGAATACTCCAATGAAAACACTTTTAATCAGAATGATAAAGTCCAAGTTCACACACACACACACACACACACACACACACACAGATTATAATACAAATGGATTGGTTAGTTTGGTGTTGAGGTCATAAGAATGATGAATGAATGGGCAGGGGATGGGTTTCTACTGGAAGACTGGGTAGAGGCTTACATGATTGATATCAAGGATCATAGTCACATATCTTTCAGAAGAAATTAAAAAAAAATTACTGGTTAATTTGAAACAGCTCTAACCAGATGTCTCAGTGTGTTTTGCCAACCAACCGGGTACCAGGATCTCCCTTCCCAGAAACTCCTTGATCAAACAGAATCCCTTTATGATGGCTGAGATATGTTTGATAAAGCACATTTTGGATTCTTTAATTTTTTTTTTCCTTTCCACAGAGAAACGTTTCTCTGCACAAAAGACACCTGTGTCAAGATCCGCTTCCTTGGAGTCTTTTCCTCATATGCTGCTTGACCCAAAATAGAAACACTTGCAGGAGAAAGTGTCCATGGCTGCTAGCTATTAAGGTGTCAAATGGGAGATGCCTCTGAAAAACACGTGTTGACTGTGTTACATTCAGCTAAAGAGCCTAAGAGTTAAGGGCCAGCATGTATAAAGACCCGCTTAGTTAGTTCAGCAAAGGGGGAAAAACAACAAAACAAACGCAGTTTAATCCCATCACGTAGTCATGGTCAAAAAAGCTCGGCGAGCTTCTTCTTGACACAATGTCCCCAGCCGCTCTGCAGCAGAAAGGTTTGGCGATGTGCCTCAGTGAAGTTTACAACCAAGAAGACTAGTCCTATATGGGGCAGTCTTATTGTTGAAGCGATTTATCCAAACATATTAGAATTTATATAAGACACTTGAAACTAACATTTTATGAGGCCCTTAAATTCCATTCTTGATTTTATGAATAATTAGCTGAATTGTTTGTATGCCCTGATCAATGTGGACCACACACCTATAAACCTGAATTGACGAAACTTTTCTGTTTCTCTGAACTGTGACCTTGTTCAAGTGAGCCAGTTATAGGACCTGAAGGGTCTTTCCTGAACATATACTTAACTCTGGAAAATGCATTTTTGTTGAACTATCTCATCACACCAAATACCTATTCTGCTACCCGGGACTCCGTTCTTTCTTATTTATCCTTCCCTAAAAGAATGCTCCTTTCTACTGGTCTGACCTTGAAGGTAACAGCATTTCCATTTTAAAATAGTTCACCTCCCACTATTAAAATAGTCAACTGCTCAGAAAGAGAAAAAATATGATATTCTACTTCCATAAAGATTTACAGCTTTGGAAAATCTCTGGGGCAGTTTCAGCTTGTCCTCTGGACTGCCTCTGTATCTTTTTATGCTTAATTCCAGATTTAGTTTTATTTGTGTTGACTTAGCCAGGGATGATCAGCATAGGCAACCACTAAATCTCCAGGTCTACACGGTCATGGGGAGAAACAGGCAACTGCAGCCTGCTTGAGAGGTGGCTCTCTGGGAGGGGCAGCGCTCCACAGCAGTGGCTTTAGAGAAAGATGCAGTTATGCCAACATCATCAGGGAAGGGAAGGAAGGAATGGTGCCCGTATTCTCTTTCCTCTTATCACCTACCTGTAGTTTCTACCTCCCAGGCAAAAGGAAGGTAAAACAAGCAAAAGCCAGAGGACAATGCATCTAAATGACAAAATTCCTACAGCGCTTCCCAGAAAATAAGACACTGTCTTATATTTATTTTTCCTCAAGAAGACACACTATGGCTTATTTTCAGGGGATGTCTTATTTTGATGAAGTATGGTAGAACAATCTTCATTGACTCATATATATTTAAGTCGTCTTCTTCTGGAACATCAACCCACAGTGCTGAGTCAAATGGCAGCCACAGCTCTACTTCTTTCCCCTGAGACACACAATACCCAAGGCAGAGCGTTCTGATCCTCAATTCACTGAGGAGACTTTGACCCTCACTGTCATGTCGCCTTCTCTGTCTCAGCTTGCAGCACCCACAGAACGACCGACCGGGACCTGACAGGGGAGCTGACCTTGCGGATGGAGCTGCCCACACCTCTCAGGTCACCTCTGAGATAGCAGCTGTCACAATGGGGCAGAAGAGAAGGGCTGTCTGTCTTCGTTGCTCCATGTTGGTACGCTGCAGAGCCATGCCTGTCACTAGGTATTATTTTCGGGGTATGGCTTATATTGTGCAACTGCTTAGAAATTCTGCCACAATTTATTTTATGGATATGTCTTATTTTCAGGGAAACACAATGAAAGTCAGTGCCCCAACTCCACTGCATGACATAAAGAAGAGCATTGAATGACATTATAGCGAGAAATAAAAATCACAACTCTTACCAATAAACAGAAATTCTAAATTAAATATCTAAAAGTAGAATCCAATAATGTATTAAAGAATGGTGGCCAAGTAGTGTTTATTTCAAAAAATGCAAGAAAACTATCATTATAATTGATTGAATCAAAACATGAGCGTAAGTAAAAAACCATTGCTAAAAATAATTGAAATCTTTATTAAGCAAAAAGAGTTGAATAGGAGTTGTGTATACACTCACTGGTCCATTCCAAGAAAATATGAAACTAATTACTTGGTCATTTGACCATAAGAGATCCATATTGCATCCATTGCAAAGAAAGTGACCCAACAGGATGCAGAAATTATCAAAGAATGTACTTAATATTACATGCAAGTAAAATTTTGCTAATGATATTTCAAAAGTGGTTGCAGGAGTACATTGACAGGGCATTGTTAGAAATTCGAACCACATCCAAAATAGGGCATGGAATTATAAATATCATTGTTAAGGTCAGGTGAATCTTCGCTCTCAGCAGAGACTATTAGGAAGACTGTGCAGATATAATAATGAACTATGAACAGCATTGCGAAGACAGGGAATTCCAGACACTTAAATGTGTTCACATGGAACCTGTACAAAACCCAAAAAAGCATCAGTCGTTGAAATAGAGAAATACTGAACAAGTTAAAATCAGGAAAAGTGTGCATAAGGGTTGTGTCCTTTCATCATAGTTTTTCAACATGTATGTTAAGCAAGAAATCTGAGAGCCACAGGACAGCCTGCATTTCTTCCTTGTCAGTTCTTTTTCCCAACGTGGTAGTATGTGGATTGATTCTTTTGGGTACATGAACTGTGTTTTCCTTCCTTCTTTTTTTGCTTCCAGTGCCATAGTATATTGCATATAAACTCCTTCAATAGCTCACAACAATGATGGAATATTTTCTTTAGTTATTTCAGCTTGAAAAATGTCAGGAATGTTCTTTTCTTTTGCTTCAAACGCCCAGCACTTATACATTGCTTTTTGAAACGTTGTCTCCTCAAGCTACCCTTTGAAATCCTTTTGCTTGTGTCTTTCACTTCATATCATGCTTAAAATTAAAAGTTGAATGTAGAGATAAAGCATAAAGCACAATCATCTATTCTGGTGGCACAAATAGATAAAATTGGCCATAAACCGAAAGGTGGGTGCATTAAACCCATGCACTGGTTCCTTAGAGAAAGACAGGGATCAGCTCCTGGGAAGATGACAGGCAACCAATCCCTGCATGACAGGTCTATTGTTCACATAGCGTTGCTAGGAACCCACATTGATTAAGGCACACAGCGTGAGTGCTTCATGTGACAGGGAAGGATCTATATGCGTGCTTGTGGTATATGTTCTGATCACTTTTGAAAACTTGCTTTTGAATCTTTCCTGAGCCTGCTGAGGAAGACCTCCTTTATAACAGGTGAAGAGTTCTCAGACAAAAGGATACTAGCTTCCAGAGCAGACTCTGATGAACTTCCCCCGCGGTGCTGCTGTACCACCTGGGAGCTTTCTCTGATCATCGCCACTGTCTTTTCAAGAACACTAGTTACTTTCCTTTCCATTGTCTGGATGGTATTGAACATGTTAAACTCTACTCCCTGCAGGTTACTTTTGCGATTATTATGTGGCTGTAAGTATGTGATTTTAAAATCTTGACTAGTAAGAATGCAAAGAATTTATTTCCTGCACATTATAGATCTTCTAAGGTCATTTGCCAGAGAGTCGCAAATCAAATAACTCCTCTGACTAATTATTTTGGAGATTAACGAAACTCAAAGAAATGCCATAGCTCATATGTGCCTTTGCCGTTAGCTGAAGGTAAGCAAGATGCGGCAGTAGGATTGCCAGGTAAAAACAAGATGACTATATAGTTCATCAATTTCAAGAAAGAATAGTTTTTTTCCTAAGGAGAGCCCATGCAAAATTTGGCATATACTTTTAATTAAAAATTATATATATATAATTATATATATGGTATTAGGTCACTGGAGGTCACCTCTTGAAGTTGTGTTATATGCTTTTCTGTATAAGAAACCTAGGATCGATGAACTTATAGGGACAGCAAATAGAATAAGGGTTTTGGTGGCGGGCCAGGAGAGGAGCAGGGTGCAATGGGGATGGGGACAGGTGGCAAAAGGGAGACAATGTCAAGGAGTCTAGGAACGAAAGGAATGTTTGGAAACTGATTGTCCTAACAATTGTAAAATACTGCTTGATGTGATTGAAGTATGGAATGCGATGGTATATATGTTAACACCCATGTCATAATAATTTTGAAAAGAAATTACTTTTTAATGTTAGCACATATATCCTCGAGCCTGATGTTCATATTCAGCAACATTCTTCTATAAGACCTCTCCGTGTTCTCAATTGTGCCTTCTGTCTTTGCGTTCTTCTCGAAATCAGACTCTGTCTTATTTGCTCAGTGCAAAGTGAGTGCTTCTCAAGGGAACCCTGGTTGTACAGTGGGTTTTTGTATTGTGCTGCTAACTGCATGGTCAGCAGTTTGAAACCATTAGGTGCGGACTCTGAGGAGAAAGAAGAGGCTTCCTATCCCTGTAATATCTGCAGTCTTGGAAAGCCACAGTGGCAGCTCTACTCTGTTCTGTAGTCACTGTAGGGTGGCAATGAGTTGAAGTTGACTTGATACCAGTGGGCTTTAGCAGGGCTCCTGCAGCTGATGTTCTATTTCCCACAGAGTCTTGATTGGTGCAAGGATCTTAGCAATTGTTTATCAAAGAAAACCAATGACAATGGTTTTCTTCCCCAACCCGATTTAGCCTCCAGTTCTCGTCTCTTCATTTCACACATTAAAAAATCTCATACACTCATAGTCTCAGCTAGTACTTATATGATGAATTGGTAAAATGAAGCCCTTGCCTGTGTTGATTCATGGTTTGGCTCTCAAGCTGCAGAGTCATATTTCCAAATTATAACTAGGAGAGGAACCTGAACTTAGGATTCCAATATCCATATCGCAAATTCAAATATAACTAAATATAAGTCATTCATTTTATCCCAAATATAGCCAACTCTCCTTAACTGTGGTTATTGGCAAATATTTCTTGGCACAGTAACTATTAAACTCTAAAATATAACACACATAGGAATTGACTGAATGCAATCTTTAAAATTCGAACACCAAGTAAAAATGCCTTGATTGTTCTAGTTGGGGTCCAGAGTCCCTTACACCACCCACTCCAACCTTCCTTTTTTAAAAATGAACAATGTGGTGTCACAAAAAAAAAGATCGACATCTGAAATTGACCTTTTGCCTAAATTTCCAGTCTCCCTTTAGAATTTCTATCAGCCAAGACTGTGATCCTACCCATGACTTCCCTCATCAATTCTTTAATAAATTACGTATATATCCAAAATTTTTTGTAGAATTTCCTTGTTGTTGAAAACTAGAATAAACACAGGGTTTGGGTTTGAGCCTGATAGCAGGTATCAGTGTATACAATGCTATGATTACTAAAGTCAGAAGCTCTAGGAAACTTAAAAACGTAAATCACCAGGAGGCTGTGAAAATCTCAGTAAGGATTCTGATTTCTCTACGTCAGGGGTGTCAAGCTCAACTAGAGCGGGCCATTTGGTGCAACAGGCAAGATTCATGCAGCCACATCACATTTACCATTTTTATTAAATTTATATTTTGAAGTCAGGATTCAGGAACATGGATAGGATAATTAAAACGCTATATCATTGCTTTTATTTAAACATTTATTTTATTTAATGTATTTATAAAATTTAAATTATTCTTTTTTTACCCGAAACTTGTCAGAACTTTCATACTGCTGGTTTTCACTTACCTCTTACCTTGTGACTTGAAAATATAAAAAAGTAACTAATGAAAAACAAAATGCTGGACAACTGACAAATGTGATGCACAAACATAATGGCTTCCCTCTAAAAATGTTAACCAGAGCTGCCGCTAGGTATGATTCATAACAGCACACCCCAGAGTGCTCTTTTTAACCTTTTAGCTACTGGGATCCGTCTATGTTACGTGACACTGAGCATGGCAGACGCATGGCTTCCAAACGTCGCTGGAACTGAGTCGGCGTGTTTCTACACGTCCCAGGCCCCCAGGAAAGGCATTGGGCCACGTGTCTACTTGTCTTCAGTAGTTAAAGGGTTAATGAGGGAATTGTGTGTCCGGTATTGCCTCGATCTCCCCTAAGCGCTGTTTTCTTCACAACAATTTTTTTCCATTTTCATAAGCCCAAGAATGGACAGGAGTTCTTTTGATTCTGGCTATTGCATTGTCCGCGCATGAGAGCACACTGATAATGCCGCTCCGTGTGGTTTAAACAATCGCGTGCATGCTTCACTCTTCCGCGGAGCCTCAGAGGACAGGCTGGCAATACAGTCCGAAAGATCACAGTCTTGAAAGCCCTATGGAACAGTTGTTCTGGACCGAAGACATGAGGTCTCCATGACTGGAAGTGGCTCCATGATAATTAACAGTGATAACCACACTAATAAGTGTAATCTTGGCTGCTACCACACTCTCCTACATTATTATGTGGATTACTAATGAGATAAAGGCACTTCCAGCAGATTATGAGAATGAAGGCCTGTACAACTAATCACTGCTAGCATATGAAGCGGGGAGATTATCTAATGTCTAATTTACATTTTAAATTTTCCCTTCCAATAAATAGTAACAGAATATCTAGACTGTGAAAATATTTCTATACTGCAAGTTATTTGAAGTGTAAAATTAAAAAGAAAACTATTTGTAAATATTTTCAAATGAAATATGCATTTCCAAATGTTAATGCAACCAGATATTTTAAAATGTTTCAAAGATATCTTAAAATTTCATCAAAGACAGAAAAATGTTTATTTGTATAAATTTATGCATGTCTGTTTTATTTTGTATCTCTCTCTGACATATACATATAGTTTACTTTATACCTTACTATTGGGAGCTCTGGTGGAACTATTGAATCGGTATTTCACTGCCTCAAGGTCAATTACTGAAACCCATCAGCTACTTGGAGGGAGATAGATGGTGCTATCTGTCCCTGCAAAGATTTACAGCCTCAGAAAGCTTATAGGGTCAAGATGAGTCTGGACCAGTTCAGTGATAGTGGTTTTGATTTTACTTCTTTTCATTTATAAAGAAGTCTACAAGAAAGTTAGCAAAGCATGTTCCTCTGCAACTACGATAGAATTATATATTCTTTTATGAATGTACTTATTTTAATTATTTTCTATATCTGTTTTACCTATCTAAGAAGGAAAAGGTAATTCATCTATCTAATCAGACTATCAGATTAAGAAAAGGCATGGATTTCTCTTAATGACATTTTGCATTATAACATTCTGTTGCTATGTTCAATAATATCACAAGTGCATGCTCAATCGGCTTGGTTATGCTTTCCTTCATGCAATAAACAGCTTTTGAATTTCAGCTATGTGCTAGGCGTGCTAGCTAGGTAACGCTGGTGGGAAGTGAATAAATTATAATTCTTAATCCCAAAGACTTCAAATTCTAAAATAGGTATGCAACAAGAAGAATAATCATAACACAGAGTGAGTGCCAAATATGCACAGAGGTGAATACTTTAAAAATCGGCCAAGACCACTGGGGGAATGGGGATGTTTCTTCAAAGAGAACAGACTCAAGGGAGGCCCTAGACATCTTCTAGGTCTCACTTTGAGGGAGTATGCACCAAGCTTCTTGTTTGTGATAACATGAATAAGTTGTTCACTTAATTAATCCCCCACTGGTTAATTAGATAGTTCCCAATATTTCATGATTATAAATATCATGATGCGTATTTCAAAGGAAAATCTTTGTACATTTCCATGGTTATTTCTAGGTGCAAGGAGAATTTTATAGGTGGACTTGAAAAATTAATGCTGATATTTTAAGGCTTTTGAATAACCTTAAATATGCAACTACTTTAAAATTAATCATACAATTTAAATAACAGAAAATAAACAATATAAAAGAATAACCCTCTAGAATGAAATTTTTTTTGAAGAATTTGAAAAATCATGAAACAGCAAGTAGAAAAAGTCAACATATAAATGTGTGAAATGGCAAACATGAAAAGAAATGTTCAATAAATCTACTAGAGAATAAAGAGAGAAATAATATACACATCTTAATTTTAGGTTTTATTGGGGCCTGCAAATTTTGAGAAATCTGAAATTTTTTTTTAGAAAATCAGTTTTACATCAAAACCCATATCAAGTATTATTCTGACACTAAAATAGTCCATATTTTAAGTCTGTGCCATTAACGGCTAATGCCTAAGAAAAATTTGTTGATTTATTAATTTGTGGTTGTTGTTCGGTGTCATTGAGTCGATTCCTACCCATAATGGACCCTCTGCACAAAAGAACAAACCACTGCCCTGTCCAGTGCCATCCTCACAAGGGTTCTGCTGCCTGAGCCCATGGTTGTAGCCACCGTGCCAGTCTATCCCATGGCCTTCCTCTTTTTGCTGCTCTTCTACTTTTCCAAGAATAACGTCCTTCTCCAGGATCTGGTCTTTTCTGACAACATGTTCAAAGTGTGTAAGAAGAAGTCTTACCTCCTGGCCTTTAAGGAGCACTCTGCAGCTTCTGTTTTCCAAGATAGCTTGGTCTGTCCTTTGGGCAGTCATGGTACTTACATAGATTCTTTGCTAGCATCACAAATCAAATGCATCAGTTCTTCATCTTTCCTTATTCAAAGCCCATGCATATGACATAATGGGAAATACAATAGTTTGGGTCGGGGCCACATTAGTCTTCAAAGTAACATCCTTGCTTATTAATACTCGAAAGAGAACTTGCACAGCAGAGTTATCCAATGCAGTGTGTCCATTTGATTTCTTGTTTGATGCTTCCATGAGCACTGACGGCAGAGCCAAGTCAGACTAAATTCTTGGCAACTCCATTTCTTTCTCCATTTATCATGATGTTGCCTATTTGTTCAGATATGAGGATATTAGTTTTCTTCCTATTGAGTTGTCACTGATACTAAAGGCTGCACTCTCTGAATTTCCTCAGCCAGGGCTTCAAGTCCTCCTCACTTTCAGCATGCTACATTTTGTCATCCGCATGTTGAAAGTTGTTAATAACACTTTCTCCAATCACGGCACCCCATTATTCTTCATCTAATCCAGCCTCTCTAATTATAAGATGGATTCACAATGACAACAGATTGATAATTAACTTCATTGTTCCTCACTTCCACTGGAATTCTTTTTTCTAATTGTGGCTCAAAAGTTTTAAAATCATGCCTTCTAAGGAGTGCTGGTAGTGACGTTGGGTAAGTTTGGGCTACTCACTACACACAACATCAGCAGTTCAAAGCCACCAGCTGCTTTGAAGAAGAAAGATGAGGATAGATGCATCTTTTCACATTGACACTCAGGGGACCCTACATAGGGCTGCCTTCAGTTGGACTAGATCGGATGGAAGAGGGTTTTTCATAATCAATGGGGTTCTTGGGAAGTCATGCAAACAGTTAATGTGCTCATATGCTAATTGAAAGATTGGAGATGCAATTCCACTCAGAGTTGCCTTTGCAAAGAAGATCCAGCTGAGTGAGTCATCATTGACTGCATGGCAGCAAGTTTTTGAGCGATGTATTCAGGCAGTGACCCATTCAAAGCTCTCTGGAGCAGTTCTACGTTGATACACATGTGAGGTCATTATGAATCAGAATCCACTTGACAGTAACCAACATCTTCCCATTGTTGTTGTGTCCAGAATTAGCACAGCAGAGAACAAGGCCAGTGAGTGTAGTGGTTAGGAAGCTTCATGTTAATACCAGAGCTGTGTTGAGTCCAAGTTACACCACTGACAAATTCCATGGCCTTGGATAAACTGCTTAAACTCTCTGTTGTCTCATTTGGAAATCAGATATAATCTTAATACCTACCACAGTGATTTGTAAGGAGAAATTCATCAGATAGAAGACCAGCATGTCAGGGCCCAATAAAAGCCAGTGAGTACTAGACCTACTAAGTTTCCCAGTCCCATAATTGAATTTCTTTTGGCTTCTTCACTCCCTTTCCCAAGTCAATTAATCCTTTCTGATGACAGCAACTCATGCATGCATATTGTTACCATATCGCACTTTCTGGAGGAGCTGATCAAAATTTTCATCTCCTAACATTTCCACAGGCAGAATTGATGTCAAAGCCTCCAAATTTTGTTTACACAGGGAAATGGTTTTCTCTCTGATTTAGGAGTGTGGGGAATCAATACTATCGGGTGTGAATTCCTTATTTATTAGGATATGTGAACCAATGCATCTGTAAAAATGACTTCATCATCTTCTGACACAATTTTATATGCACACTATCATCTATAAAGCAAGAAAACACAATAAATAGTAATTGTTTTAATTTAGGTGCAGCCAGAAGAGACTTTAGAGTAACTTCAAAACCCAAAACAAAATAGAGACAAAGATTTTTTAAAATCATTTTTATATGATAAGAGTAGCCTCCAGGAAGGAAAGCCAGTTCTCTAACTACTGCTATATTTGAGGGCCAATAAAGTAAGTACACCGCTGTGGTTGAAAAAGTCAACGCTGCACTCCTTGATCTGAACTTCCTCAGGCTTCAAAGGAAGTAGATCACAGTTTTGATGATATTATTTTTCCCTCTCAGGTGCATCCGTCTCTAAGAGATATATACTCAATAGCCATAATGAGCATTCATTTTTGTTGTTCTCTAGCTGCTAATTTAATTTTTTTATCAAATCACAACATCAGCAACATTATTCAACGTACTTAGAAATTAAGATTATTTTAACTGCAATTAGTTGGCATCTGATTTTCCTTGTGGTGGGTTTTATCATAATTTCTCTTGTGTTACATTGTTTTAGATTGTCCCTGGGAACTTTGGAGAGCTTTCTAAAAATACATTTGTGTGAGTATGTGTATATATATATATATATATATATATATATATATAGCCAATGGAATATACTTATATGCTTTATATTCCTTTTCTAGTGTAGTTACTGTAAGTCTAACTATCCTGACAACAGCATGTACCAACCTTTCTTCCCATATAAGAAGAAGAAGAGGGCAAAAGGTTGAGATCAGATGAGGAAACGACTGTGTTCTACTACCTTTGACTCCATGTGAATAGAGACAGAGAGACAAAGTTTAAAATGTACAAAGCAGAAGCTAACTGTCTTTCTAGGAGAAAATGCAAATGTATTTTATAAAGACTCCTTTATTTGTCTTAAGACAAAGACATATCGTCTGGAAGAGAGGAACCATATGTGTGAAGCCATAATAGTGACCACAAGAATGATGGTCCTATGGTACATTATAGAAAACAAAGGAAGTTATTACACTATCATCGTTGGCAGAAGATCGAGTCATCACTGCAGTACGCAGTACTATAGAATCAAGGAAAGGTTGATGATTGAAATATACAATTAATGTCAGATTAGAAATGTTTATGGGGTTAGTTCAGCGTTAGTGAACTGACCAGGTATGGTATTATCTGTAGCATTGTCCCCAATTTCCATTAAGGAAATTCCCAGGCACCATCCCCTGAGAATACTACCCTTCCTTGGACTGGTTTAAAATACTGCACCCACCTCCTTGTCATCGATTGCAGCGCATGATGACTCTGTAGCATAGAATAGAGCTCCTCCCTCCCTCCCTAGTGTCTGTGTCTTTGTTGTTGTATGCCATTCAGGTAGTTACTACTCAAAACAACTTACTTTATAACTTATGAAACAGTGCCTGGTCCTCTGTCAACCTCACAATTGTACGTTTGAACTCCTATGTCCATCCATCTCCTATAGGATTGTTTTCTTTGCTAATCCCTTACTTTACAAGCATGATATCCTTTTCCAGATATGGTATCTCCTGATAACATATCCAAAGTACCTGGGACAAAATCTTGCTATCCTCGCTTCCAAGGAACATTCTATATGATCACTCATAATGACTATAAGATCTATATTTTGCCCATTCCAAAGTGAGGGACGTAACAGAAGGCTGAAATGATCATAATTTCCAGGCCTCCAAGATAGATTTCTTTATTATTCAGGGGATTCACAGTGCTTTCAATACGCCTTGTCAACACCATAATTCAAATGCATCAGTTCTTCTGCAGTGCTTCTCAATTTGTGGTCCACCTGCCAGATGCATATGATGCAACTGCAAATACCGCAGCTGAGTCAAGCGCATCTTTGTCCTCAATGTGACCTCCTTGCTGCTCAGCATTTGCCCGATGCAATATATTGTTTAATTTCTTGACTGATGATTTCATAAACATTAATTGTGGATCCAAGCAAGTTATAATCTTTGACAATGTCAATCTTTTCTCCCTTTATCATTATTATCTTAGTCTAGTTGTTAGGGTTTTCTTTCCTTTACATTGAATTTCTATTAATATTTGAAGTTTGAAGTCTTTGTTTTTCATCAGCAAGAGCTTGGAATTAGTTCTCTTTTCTCCCAATGAGCAAGAATTTAATCGGCATTTCAAAGATTGTCTTTTTCCTGATGCCACTTTCTTCTTCATATATTCCAGTTTCTGGGATTGCTTGCTCAGCATACAAACTGTATCCTGAAATCAAACTCACTGCCATTGAGATGATGCCAACTCAGAGTGACCGTAGATGACGGGTTAGAAACTGCCCAGTGAGTTTCCTAAACTGTAAGTGTTGTGTGAGTAGGAAGCCCCATTTTCTGTTTGTTTGCTTGTTTGTTTTTCCCCCAGTGGAGCAGCTGGTGGTTTCTAACTGCTCACCCTAGCACACACTTGCTCCTGAATTTTAAACCAGCAGTATTCCCTTATTCTGTTCGAAGACTGCCTCTTGCTTGGTCTGTGTACAGGTTCCACATGAGCACAATGAAGTGTTCTGGATCCATTCTTTTCAGAGTTAATCATAGTTTTGTGTGATCCACACAATCCAATGCTTTGCCAAGTCACTGCTTTCAGCCAAGATTAATCTGACCTTGTTAATGACACCCCATGTTCTCTTCTGAATCCGGTTTGAATCAGACAGTTGTCTCTCAAGTACTACTCCAACTGTTGTTGAATTGTCTTCAGCAAGATTTAATTTGAATGAAAGTAATATTAACTGATAATGTCTGCGTGCTGTGTGGTCAGTTTTCTTTGGAACGGGCAAAATGTGGATCTCCCCTAGTCATTTTGATTGTCCAAAAAATTTAACCTCCATTGAGTTCTTTCTGATCATTGATGGACCATACAAAAGGTCTTCTCCTTCAGAAAGAGCATGTTTGAAAGTTGATTGCCCTGCCTATCCTGGCCAGCTCAGGTAGAGGCAACCTTGCCCTCAGGAACTTCCCTGGGCATGCCCTTGATAGAAATGGGGACACTAGGGCCAGATGGTTGTTGTTATTAGGTTTCAAGTCAGTTACAAATGATAACGACCCTAGGCACAACAGAATAAAACACTGCCTGGTTCCTTGTCATCCTTTTAATCGTTTGCATGCCTGAACCCATTGTTACAGCCATTGTGTCAGCCCATCCTATTGAAAGACTTCCTCCTTTTCATTGTCTCTCCACTTTCACAAGCATGGCGTCCTTCTCTAGGGATTGGAGGTTTTGAGTCATTAATACTCCCCTACACACATCAATGTGGTTGGAGGGTATTGAGAATGTTTAACATATAGAGGCACTCTATTGTGACTGGCTACAATGTCAGGTATGTTGAGGTGTCACCAAAAGTGGAGCCTATTAGGGGTAAAGTACACCGTGTTCTGAATAACAGTAGAGTCAATGCCACTCATGCAGTGAAGCAGGGACAGCAGTGTTAGAAGATGGTGTGGTGCTTGATCGTCGGTGTGTTGGTCTCCAGTGGGCAGAGTGCAGAGTCAGAAGAGCAGCTAGGACAAAGTTCTCGGTGGTTCAGTAAACCCAGACAAGCTGTCACTGCCAGCTGCTCTTGCTGCCACACATTCAGATTCTTGTTCTGTACAGAGGGCCCTGAACTCATCTTGTATACATTTCTAATCTACACTAGTCTACCCGATCCCAGTTATGGCCTCTCAACATCTGTAATCCCCCCGAGACTGCAATGAATTCATTTGCTACCAATCATGATTTCATAATGGCTTTCTTTTGGGTTCATGTCTTGTGAAGATAGCTGTGTGACTGTGCACCTCCAGACATCATTATGGCCTCCTGCTAATGGTACGCCCTCTGCAGATGGGTTATCTTTGACTTTGTCTCACAAATCTCTTTGGGTGCCAACTGTCTCATCTCTCACCCATGGAGCACCTGGCAGGCTTACATCACTGACAAAGCAACTAGCATCCTAGAGGGATACAATTTATGATGCCTAAGGGTAAATAGTCTGTAACTTTGCTGATGACTGGGCAAAAAGCACTCATATGGAAACTGAGTGGTTTTAAAAAGTGCGAGTGGAGTTAAACCTCTCACTGTAGACGATAGCCATTAGCAAAGCACCTGGTTAGAATTTAAGCTCTAGTACATTGTAAATATTCTTTCAAATGGCACAGTTAATTTTTGAAAAACATTTGATAGGCGTGCCTACCAATATGAAAATAATCCCAATAATAATATTTATTCATTATCGAATAAATATTATTTATATATAATATTAAATACATGAATAACATACATAGTGAATACATTTTATATACAAATACATTATTATACATTTATAATAATTGGATATCATAATATTATTATATAATTAATAATAATAACAATAAATATATCTATTGAAACATGCAGATAGAAAGACAGAATTATGTTTGACTGAAGAGCTATAAGAAACTTGTGCTCAAGTGAAGAGCATTTAGGGAAAAACACGCAGAAGAACAAATTGATTCAGTAGCTAATTTTAAAAATTTGTTTAATCACAAAATTGATACAGCAACTAAACTTTTAAATTTGCTTTTTTTCCTTTTTTGGGGGGGTATGATTTATGTGGTTTGTCATTTTGCATAAATTTTTATTTTGTACTTCATTTCATGCTCATAATCTTGCATTGTTTTCCTTAATAAGAACTTTCAAATTACATAATCATTTGCCTCTGAAAAATCTGGATCTCTCTGATATCAAGTACAAAGCAGAAAATATTAAAAATATATATTCAAAGTGATTGTAGGAAATATTGTTTTGCTAAAAAGCCAATTAGCTGCTCAATCCTTCTTGTGTCATTCCAAAGTACCTGGAAAGAAGGCTGTGGGTTCACACTGGCCTCAGTGAGACCCTTTAAATGAAATGACATTTATTGGTTCAAATGCATTGTATATCAAATAATCATAAAACGAAATAAATGGAAAAATTAAAGACAAAACCACTAAGAGGTCATTATTGAGGTTCTAACAACTGATTAGTCAAACACTTGAAAGTAAAAAGAAATATGTGAGCACTGATCCTGCTTTCCAGTATGAAACCTTTACCGGTAGCCTAGGGGCCAAAGGAAAATTTCCACACAAATAATTCCAACATAACAGCAGAAGGAATAAGAAAATGAGAAAAATAATTGTTTTTTCCATTTCAATAATATTTTACGCCTAAGCAACCAGACTTCCTACAATCTGTTTCCAACCCTCATATACTGGAATAAATTCATCAGATTTTCTCTACCATCACCGGAGCTTGTGAAAGGTTTCCGGTTTCCACATTTCTTGTCATTTTGAGTTGCGGGAGTATAGCTAAAACTAGAGTTTGATGCTTATTTAAGTCAAATCCTGTGGTCGTTACATAATCTGGTGTCTATCTGAGAGGATTAAGAGTGAATGGGTGGAGTCTAGTCTGTCAGTCGGATCACAGTCAATGAGGCATCTGTGCAGGCAAGGCCTTTTCCTGAGAATTCAGGGAATTCGGTATCCCTTCTTGGAGGCAGGAGACACTTTCTCTCAGCTCACTCTCTGAGAGAATTTCTAATGACAAGACACATGGCATTACGTTGATAGACCCCATGCCCTGGGAACTGGAGAAGCCATCTGGAGACCCCTGCCAGTGCTGAGATGCTTACATTGTCACTGGATCCAAAGACTTTTCTACCCACTGGCCTGTGATCATCCTGCATTTGGCCCCATTGCATGTGTTTTGTGAGTCTGAAGAAGACTTTATAGATTGGTATTGGACATGTTGGCCAATATTGGACTTGTGGGCTTAGACTGGACTTGGCTGGGATGCGTTCTCAATATGCACTTACCCTTTATATAAAACTCTCGCTTACACACACATGCATTTCCATGGATCTGCTTCTCTGGTCCACCTGCACTGACATACATCCCATCTGGAAATTGATGTTATCCTTTTGCTTTCTTTATAAAAATTCCACCAATAATAATTTATAAGCTAAAAATACCTTAGACATTCCGTTCTTTGAACCGGAATAGCACAAACATCTTTATAATATTTTAGTTTAGGACAGTGAGGGTGGGACTGAGGGAAAATATTTTAGTTTATTTATTTATATTTCAGAACAGGTTTTTTTTTGCATTTAATTCTGTGGGTTAGGACTGAAACAAAAGAAACTGTATTATGCTTACTATCTTGTTATTTTAAAAAAGATAAAATATTTATGAAGAGTATCTTTATATATTTTTCTGTATGCAATATTTGTTAAAGTATAACACTTTTAAATGCTGTTTATTTTCCCTATGTGTACAATTAGTTGCACTAACTTACTATCAGCATATAATGCCATGCATTAATAGCCTGTTCAACTCTTGCAAGGAATTTCCTAGCAGGTTCCTCTGAGTATAGAAATCTCCAGAGACTTGCTAATAAATGTAGAATCCCCATTTTGATACTGAGTTCCTCACTCAGAATAGTCTAGCAGTGGCCTTTTAGGAATGATAGTGCCTTTTCTCCCAAAGGACAGCCAGTCTACCAACTTCTGAATTCAGTCTCTGAGAGATAATGACAGTCTAGAGCAAACAGAAGGATTTGGGAGATCTCTGGGGATAACTGGACAATCCCTGACACAACACAGGGGTTCTCGCTTAGGTGATAACCAAACACAAGACAAAGGAGGAAAAATATTTATGGTTTGTGCTTTGAGAATAGGTCATGAGTTAACAATGTCTTGAGGGAAACAAGAATCTTACTGGTATTTGACAAAAAAGAGGAATCAAAACAGAACAAATAAAAGAAAACCATACTCCAAAAGAAAACCTAAAAACCAAACTCACTGCCATTGAGTCAACGCTGACTCATAGTGACCCTAAAGGACAGTGTGGAATCACCCTGCAGGTTTCTGAGACTGTACCTCTTCTAAAGGAGTGGAAAGCTCTGTAGGCATTTAAATTTTTACCATACATTTGTAAATCAAAGCATCAATGTTATGTAATCAGATTGTCATGCCTTCTTGTATTTACTTAGCCATCAGATAGACTCTGATACCTATTTCAATACCTATTTCTAACACTAATTGGTTTGCCCAATTAGGCAACTTTATTTGCAGATATAAATTACATGTCCTCATTTTTTTGAGGTGTGAGTTTTAATATTACTTGCTGCACAAATTGGGATGGGAGAGTATGTTATCTGTTACTAAGTCATCATCCCATAAATGGTAGCTAACATACAGGTGTAGACCATGGCATTTTCAATGGCCTCATATAAATGTGAAAGCTGGAAAAGGAATAAAACAAAACAAAGCAAAACACGCAAACTCAACCCACGGCCATAGGAAAAATTCTGACTCATAAAGATCATATGTATACTTGAGCCTAAAATTATTTATGGGAACAGATAGCCTCATCATTCTCCAATGAAGTGACTCATGAATTTGAACGGTCAATCGGCAGATAGCGGTTCCGTACTTAACCTTGACCCTGTTAGGACAACGAACAAGGAAGACTCCATAAGAAGTGGCATATTTGAAGTGTGGTGTTGAAAATTATTGAATTTATGATGGACTGTCAGAGAACTGACATATCTGTTTTGGAAGTGGTGGTAAATCTAGACTCTTCCTAGCAGTGAGACTTGTGAGCCTACAGCAGGATTGGGCTCTGCTGCCCATCTAGTAAGTGTGCATCCGAACGCCCCCCAGGGCGCCTAACAACACACATTTTCTTATTACTTTACTGCAAAACAGAAATAAAAGGCATGCATTTCTTTTTGTTCTGTGGCTTCCTTCAAATTTTAGGACTTCTTCCACACAATGCACTATTTTACTGCATTTACATATCTTTTTAATTTAATTTTATTTTATTGGGGGGCTCTTACAGGTCTAATCACAATCCATACATATATCTATTGTCTCAAACACATCTGTACATATGTTGTCATAATCTTTTTCAAAACATTTTCTTTCTATTAGAGCCCCTGGCATCAGCTCATCATTTTTCCTCTTCCTCCCTCATGTCCCCTTGATAATTTATAAATTATTCTTTTTTTCCCATGACTTATACTGATTGCTCTCTCATTTCACCCATATTTCTGTTGTCCATCCATGGAAGAAGTACACCAGCCTGTGTGATCATGAGGTGTCGATGAGATCAGGTAGCAGACATCAAAGACCCCAAACCAACCAACCAACCAACCAACCAACCAACCAACCAACCAACCAACCAAAGAAACAAACAAACAAAGAGCCTATCGGTGGAAATGAGAGGAAGGGCAGAGTGGAGACCAAAGCCCATTAGCAGTCAATTGGACACCCCCTATCAGAAGGGCCACAAGGAAGAGAAGAGCCATTCAGGGTGCACTATAGCACTGATGAAACACACAACCTTCCTCTAGTTCTTTAGTGCTTCCCCCCACCCAACTACTATAATACCAATTCAATTTAAAAATATGGGTAGACCAGACCATGTACACTATACACTGGTACAGATAAGAGCTCGAAACACAGAGAATCCAGGGCAGATAACCCCCTTAGGATCAATAAAGGGAGCAGTGATATTGATATTAGGAAGGTAAGGGTGGGTGGTGGTGGTGGGGGAGAGTAAGGGGGAACCGATCACAATGATCAATGCATTTATGTTTATGATATATTCTTGTAAAATATATACAGTTTTATGTGCAATGCATTTTTAGCACATGTATAATTATTGTCATATGCATTTCATTATTTTAGTTTTTCACTATCCACTGCTTTTATTATACATTTGGATGGCATGTGTGCATCTATTTTGTGATTTCTCATTATGTAGTGGTTATGCATTAAGCTATTAACCACATGCCAGCAGTTCAAAATCACCAACCACTCATTGGGAGAAAGGCAAAACTTTCTGTTCCTGTAAAGAGATACAGTCTTGGAGACCCACATAAGGAGTTCTACTCTGTAGGCTTGCTGTCAGTTGGAAGTCAATTCTGTGACAGTGAGCTGAGAATTGCCGCATAATCCATTCCATATTACACCCATCCGCTTTGACCAGCCGTTCACACGCTGTGGGTCTCAAGCCCTTTGGGGGTCGAACGATCCTTTCACAAGGGTCTCCTGATTCGTAACAGTAGCAAAATTACAGTTATGACGTAGCAGTGAAAATAATTTTATGGTTGAAGTCACCACAACATGAGGAACTGTATGAAAGGACTGTGGCCTTAGGAAGGTTGAGAACCACTGACGTAAAGAGTATTGGGTTGCTTAAATTGCACACACCACTGAGGGATCAGTTACAATTGTTTGGATATGTATGTTCTCCGTGAGTGTTGGGTCGTAGTGTAGGTTTCTATTTGCTTAGAACACTGACCAGCTTTCTTTTCACCATAGCTGCCTTGCCTGCATTTTCAACAGGGCATGGAGCCATCGGTAACTGCACAACCTCATCTGAGCTTGACATTTTCAACTTTTTTCAGTGATATCTTGCTGTTGTCTTAATTTTAATTTTTCTGAATATTATTGATTTTGTATTCCCCTTCAAGAGACACTTAGCTTTTTAGGTGGGGGGTATCTTTTCTGAAAAGGGCATTATTCTTTTTGCTGAGTAGCTACATCGAGTCTGATGCCAACTTTTTCCTTGTGAAGATGCTGCAGTGGGCATTTTAAAAGTTTTTTTTCAAGTTGCAGCACATTTCTTTTCTGTAGACATTTACATCTGAGATTTTCTTATATAACCTAGTTACAGAAGTTCTTTCTCACAGAGATATAAAGTTGAAAGAAGAGATTGTATGAGCACAGAAAGTGCTTCGGGCATCTCTTCTCCTGGAAAAAATAATGAAGAATGAAAGAGAATATGTAAGTTAGGGTCCCAGTAGGGGTGATACAAGCCAGGGGAGACTATAAGTATTTTAACTATAATGGGTCACCCTGAGGATGCCCAGTAGTATAGACAACTTTTGCTATCACACAAAGAAAAATAATCTATCTTCTCCCATGTTTACCCCAATCATACCAACTTACTAAAGTTTTCTGGAGTACAGCATTAAGTGAAAAAATAACTTCTAAACTGTTTCCAAAGTGCTTCAAGATATCCCGTGGGGATGACAAAGAACCGAACTGATCTTAGCATCTCAGATGGAAGGGAACCAGAAGCACATTCCAGGCCAGTTTTTCAGTCCACTGACCAAGAAAGAAAAATCATAGCCTATGATGTCAACTTTATTGCCTTAATCCATCAATTGCCCTATGTATATTCTTTCTGAATAGCCACTTGTTTCCCAAGAGTTGTCAATTTTGTGACCCTAAAGATTTTAGAGTTAATAATACTCAGAATCGACTTGATGGCAGTAAGAAATATTTTAAGATTTGATTTGTCCCCGTACGGACATGACTGCAACTCTAGTTCAGCATCTTACTAGCTCTTGACTGAAAACATTATGGAGCAGTTGGATAAGCATTGAATTGATGATTGCAAAGACGGTGGTTCAACCGGCCAATTGTTGCATGGGAGAAAGATGAGACTGCCTGCTCCTATACAGATGTGCAGTTTTACAAAGCCTAAGTAGAATTGCTATGGGTATAGCCGATGAATAATAATTAAATGGCAGGGGGGTGGTGTCAGTTTTCTGGTTTAGCTTTCAAAACTTTTCTCTACCATATGCTTCCTTGTGTTGTTATTGGGTTTTGTGGGATTCTACTTTAAACTAAGTATAGAAATGTGCACAAGAAGATTGAAAATTGTCAATGGTGAAATGAAAAACATAAAGATTGATATCCTTGGAATTAGTGAGCTGAAATGAATGGACATTGAGCATTTAGTAGCAGGAAATCATACAATTCATTTTTCAAGGAAATAGATAATCAAGATTGTAATAAGGTTGTATCTATTCTTATTCAAGGAACTAAATCAGTATAACTATGATTCAAATTAATGCATCAACCATTAAATCTAGTGAAGAAAAAATTGAAGAATTTTACAATGTATTCAGTTTGAAGTCGATCAAACATGCAATCAAGATGGATTGATAATTATTGGTGATTGGAATGCAAACGTTGACAACAAAGAAGAAAGACTAGTATTTGGAAAATATGGTCTTAGTGATAGAAATGAAGCTGTAGATCTAATGATAGAATATTATAAGACCAACGACTTGTTCATGGCAAATAACGTCTTTCAACAATGCAAAAGGCAATTCGACTTTTCCAAATGGAATACACAGAAATAAAATTGACTCCATCTCTGAGAAGAGACCACGAAGAAGTTCAATACTAGCACTTAAAACTAGCCCAGGGTGAGTGGAACAGATCATCAATTTTCATATGTCAGTTCAGATGGAAACTGGAGAAAGTCAGAAGAACATGAAAACCCATCCACTAGGGCCAAATTCCATCCTTGAATATATATGTCCTTGACAACATCTCAAGGACAGGTTTTCTGCATTGAATACTAATGACGGAAGATCTCATGAGCCTATGGGAGGACATCTAAAACATCATTCGTGAAGAAAGCAAAAGGTCATTAGAAAACAAAAAATAGGAAAGAAAGAAAAGATCAGCATGGATGTCTAAAGATTCTCTGAGACTTGATCTTCATCACAGAGAAGCTAAGGAAAATGGAAGAAATGATGGTGTTAAAAAGCAGAACAGAAAATTTTGAAGGACAGCTCAAGTAGACAAAGTCAAATATTTTAATGAAATGTGAAGAGACCTAGAGATAGAAATCCCAAAGGAAGAACATGCTCAGCATATCTTAAACTGAGAGAACTCAAGAAATAAATTCAAGTCTCAAGTTTCTAGTTTGAAATGTTCTATGGGCAAAATATTGAATGATGCATGAAGCATCAAAAGAAGATGGAAAGAATACACAGAATGTTTGTACCAATAAGAAGTAGTGGACTAGTTTGACTCGTGGACTAAAATTCCATTTTAGGAGATGGCATATGAGCAAAAACACTGTTGCTGAAGGAAAACGTTCAAGCTTCACTGACGGTATTACAAGGCTCCAGGAAATTATAGAATATCAACTGAAATATTTCAACAAGCTGATGAAACACTGGAAGCACTTTTCCCTGTCAGGGAATTTGCAAGACAACTTTGTGGCCAACTGAAGAAGATATCCATATTTTTATCCATTCCAAAGAAAGTTGACTCAAAAGAATGCTCGAATTATAGAACAATATCCTTGATATCACGTGCAATAAAATTTTGATGAAGATCATCCAACAACGATAGCAGCAAAACATTGACAGAGAGCTGCCGGAGGTTCAGGCCAGATTCAAAAGAACAAGGGGTAACGTTGTTGATGTCCAATGGATCTTGGTTGAAAGCAAAGAAGACCGGAGACATGTCTATTTGTGTCTCTTTGACCATGACAAGACATTTGAATCTGTGGACCAAAACAAACTACGGATAGCCTTGAGAAGAAGGGGCTCTCAGACAGTTATATTATGTGCATGCAGAACTTGTCCATAGATTATGAGCCAATTGTTTGAACAGAACTGGGGAAAACTGCATGGTTTAAAATCAGGACAGGTGTACGCCAGGCTTGTATCCTCTCCCCATAATTATTCAGTCTGTATGCTGAGCAAATAATCAGAGACACTGGATTATATAAAGAAGAATTGAGCATCAGGACTGGAGGAAGTTTTATTAACAACCAGCAGTATGCATTTGACACAACCTTGCTTGCTTAAAGTGAGGAGGACTTGAAGCACTTGCTGAGGAAGGTCAAGGATCGCAGCCTTCAGTGTGGATTACAACTCAATGAAAAGAAGACCAAAATCCTCCAAACTGGATCAATCGTTAACATCATATGAAATGGACATTGTCAAGGAGTTTGTCTTGCTTGGATCCACAACTCATACTCATGGAAGGAGTGGTCAAGAGATGAAATAGCACATTAAATCTGCTACACAAGATCTTTTTACAGCAGTGAAAAACAAAGGAGTTCTTCTGAGCACTAAGATGTACCTTACCCAAGCCATGGTATTTTCATTTGCCTCATATGTATGTAAAAGTTGGAAATTGAATGAGAAAGAACAGAGAAAAATGGGTACATTTGTATTGTGGTACCGACTAAGCAGATTGAAAGTGCCAGGGAATGCTGAAAGAACCAACAAGTCCGTCTTAGAAGTACAGCTGGAATGCCCCTTAGAAGCAAGAATGGGAAAACTCTCATGTATTTTGGAAAGATTGTCACGCGAGCCCAAGCCCTGGAGAAGGACACCCTGTTTGGTACAGATGAGGAGCAGCCAAATGAGGAAGCTGGATGACACAGGCGCTGCAACAATGGACTCAAGCAGAAGAGAATTGTCAGGATGGACTGGTCTGGGTCTTGCTTTGTTTCACTGTACCAAGTTCACTATGAGTTGGAACCAATTCATGACCCCTAACAACAACAACAATAACAACAACAACAACAGCAGCAGCAGCAACATAGATCTGAACAGCTTTGTCAGCATCAACCTGTTCGTTCAAGACACAAGACCTCAAGACACCCACTAAGACCGACAGGATCGGTGTCGGGAAAAGTTCATTTGATGATTCAAGTCAAGCTTCAGCTTTCAAGAGTTTATCTTCCATCTGGATCTAGTTGAATCATTACTTAGATGCCCAATTGTTTTAAGACATGGCTTTATAACCCAGGATGCAATTCTTTCTGGTAGCCAGGTCCCATCTGATCTTTTTCAGCACATTTTGTGATAGCACCCATATCTTTAGTGATCTCTACATTAGGGCTAGTATCCAGTAGGGTCCTGTCATAAGAACTAATTGCTTTTAGATTAGGGTTATAATTAAATGGCAGTGAATTGCTTTTTTTTTTTTTTGGAGGGGGGCGGGTCATGCATGTGGTTTTGGTCCACTTTTTGATTAAGCCATTCATTATTTTAATGAGGCATGATTATCTTGAGTCGTGGCTTTACTGGAGAATTTCCCTGGATAGCATGATCTGCCTTCAGTCCATATGAATGTTCTGTTGATTTTCTTTCTGGGTTCTGTATCTTCTCACTATTCTCTCTGATTTCTAGTTCTTGGAATTTGAGATACCAGCTTATTTTCTGATTTGATTTGACAACTTCCAAAGCCAGCAGCCTATTGTCTGATGTGATGATTTAGGCTTCATCAGCCCCTGAAACCACAGGACTAAGGAAAATTCTCCAGACTGGTGTCTGCCCCCCAATTAGGAAACTGCCAACACACAAAACCGTTTGAGCCATTTCCTTGGTGCATTGTGAGTGCTGCGAGACACTGTAGATTACAGAAACCTGGAGCGGGAGAGAGAGCACTTAGCGGAGGAGAAATTATTGATGTTAGTGATGATGGAGTGGTTTAGCAGTTTGGGAAAAAAAAACAACTAAACATTTGGGACACTTTTAGCTTCTCCCACATAGGGACTAGCTCTGTGCTTCTTCCTCTAAAACAAATTATCCGTGCAGTGTTAAATACCTTTACAAGCAATAAGGAAGACCTTCTGTGAGTTGTCTTCTTTCTCTCCACTTCCTCTCCAGGCTAGAATTGGTTTGCTGTTTATCATTCCCTGGGTGACTCTTTTATAATCCTGAATCTTTGCTCATCCTGGTCTCCCTCTCTGGCTGGGCCTCTCTTGTCCTCCTTTCTACTCTGAACAAATCCCATTCCTACGTTGTGACTAAGGGCTAGGGTCATTTAGTATTTATTTCTTTCCATTCAGACTAAACCCATTGTTCTCCTTTGGTACTCCCAACGCACCACGAATACCTCAGTTTATGTTTGAACTTCCTTTTATTCATATCTATGCTTTAAATGACCTTCACTAAGGGAAATATGTTTTATTAATCTTAACATGCATAGTAATACTCACATTTATGGATGGGCAGCAGAATTCTTCTAGGGACAGAGATGCTTTGGGATAAATGAAATACCTTGATGGTTGACAGTACTTGAAGAACAAGAATATATAATATGCAATTTTCACATGTTATTGTATAACCCAATAATTACCATCTTCTGTTATATTCATGCTCAGTAAAGCATGCTAATCACGCAACTTTTGAGCTGGAAAATTTACGGAACTAAATGTGTTAGAATATGTTCAATAGAAATACGTCATAGAGAGAAGAGCGTGCTCAAGGAAGGTATAGTGGAAATAACATATCAAGAATTCACGAGAGACAGGAACTGGAGGACACCAACCTTTCGTGCAACCCCTGAGTAAGTGCACTGCCTTCCACAAGGGGAGGGGACCTCAGATTCTAATCCTGTGCCCAGTGGCATTGTTTCTATTCTATACAGTGACTATGCTCCAGACTATTGACCACTAGTGTTAATTTTTTTTTTGATGTCTCACTCCTTCAGCATTTTACCCTCCTTCTGGATGGAGACAAGATAATTTGGAAAAAATAAATCCCTGATAACCCCTTGCTCTTCTTTTTTTTCTTTCTTTTTTACATTTTATTAGGGACTCATAGAACTCTTATCACAATCCATACATATACATACATCAATTGTATAAAGCACATCCATACATTCCCTGCCCCAATCATTCTCAAGGTATTTGCTCTCCACTTAAGCCCTTTGCATCAGGTCCTCTTTTTTTCCCCTCCCTTCCCTCTTCCCCCTCCCTCATGTGCCCTTGGTAATTTATACCTCGTTATTTTGTTATATCTTGCCCTATCCGGAGTCTCCCCTCCCCCCCTTCTCTGCTGTCCCTCTCCCAGGGAAGAGGTCACATGTGGATCCTTGTAATCAGTTCTCCCTTTCCAACCCACTCACCCTCCACTCTCCCAGCATTGCCCCTCACACCCTTGGTCTTGAAGGTATCATCCACCCTAGATTCCCTGTGTCTCCAGCCCTCATATGTACCAGTGTACAGCCTCTGCCCTATGCAGCCCTGCAAGGTAGAATTCGGATCATGGTAGTTGGGAGGAGGAAGCATCCAGGATCTGGGGGAAAGCTGTGTTCTTCATCAGTACTACCTCGCACCCTAATTAACCCATCTCCTCTCCTAAACCCCTCTATGAGGGGATCTCCATTGGCCGACACTTGGGCCTTGGGTCTCCACTCTGCACTTCCCCCTTCATTTAATGTGGTACATATTACACATACATATACACATACATACACACACACATATATCTTTTTTTTTTTTGCATGATGACTTATACCTGGTCCCTTGGCACCTCGTGATCGCACTGGCCGGTGTGCTTCTTCCATGTGGGCTTTTTTGCTTCTGAGCTAGATGGCCGCTTGTTCACCCCAAGCCTTCAAGACCCCAGACACTATCTCTTTTGATAGCCGGGCACCATCAGCTTTCTTCACCACATTTGCTTATGCACCCATTTGTCTTCAGCGATCCTATCATGGAGGTGTGCAGTCAATTATATGATTTTTTGTTCTTTGATGCCTGGTAACTGATCCCTTCGCGACCACTCGATCACACAGGCTGGTGTGTTCTTCCATGTGGACTTTGTTGCTTCTGAGTTAGATGGCCGCTTGTTTATCTTCAAGCCTTTAAGACCCCAGTCACTATCTCTTTTGATAGCCGGGCACCATCAGCTTTCTTCACCACATTTACTTGTTCACCCACTTTGGCTCCAGCCGTTGTGTCGGGAGAGTGAGCATCATAGAGTTCCAATTTAATAAAAGAAAGTATTCATGCATTGAGGGAGTGTTTGAGTAGAGGCCCAAGGTCCTTCCGCCACCTTAATGCTTAACCTATAAATATAGACACATAGATCTATTTCCCCATCCTCCTATATATATTTGCATGTACATGTCTTTGTCTAGACCTTCATAAATGCCCTTTGACTCCTAGCTCTTTCCTCCATCTCCCTTGACTTTCCTCCTGCCCTACTACCATGCTTCATCGCCACCTGGGCTAGAGTATACCTCTTCTCTACACAACCTTGCCCTTGATCATTCCCCACCAGATGTGCCACTCTCCCCTCTCTATCATTTTGGGTCCCATGTTTTTCCCTTGTCCCTGTGTTTGTTAACATCACTTCCTTACCCCCTACCCCTCCACCCCAATTCCCCCCGGAACTGCCGGTCCCGTTGTTTTTCCTCCAGATAGTTCATCCAGCCTGTCCTATTCAGACAGACCTGTGGAGACACTAACATGCACAAAAACAAGACAGAGGAAAACAAAGCAACAGTATACAACCAGATAACAAAACAACAAAAACAAACCACTGACAAAGAACAGAACAAAACAGTTCACAAGAGAAAAGCTTGTAGTTAGTTCAGGGATTGTTTGCTAGCCCTTAGGAGCGTTTTCACAGACTGGACTGGAAAACGCCCCTTGCTCTTCTTTAAGACATCTTTTAATTGACTCCTCTTCAATCTGACTATCTCCCTATTGATTAATCAGTTTACTGGTTTTGCCAAAGAAATACTTCTTCAACCTACATCTGGCTCCCTGCTGGGCACTGCCCTAATGAATGGGCTCATAATCATGTCCCTTAGCGCTTCCAAAGGTCTTCCGATCTGTGTTCTTGTTTTTAACCTTTTCCCGCCACTTTCAGGCCCCAGTGGAGTTTTTCAGTACTAGGTTTGTCATTCTCTCGTGCCTTCATGTTCTGTTACTACAGTCAGTTCTTTCTGGTGCTCTGATATGGCACACCTTCAGGGACCTTGAAAGAAAGTCTAAGCGATCTAAAAATCAGCCACGGGAAATCTGATGGAGTTCAACACTACTGTGGCACACACATACTCCACAGTGTGTTCCTAGTAGCAGCGTGGTTACATATTGGGCTGTGTGCCGCAAGGTCCAGAGTTCGATACAACCAGCCAGTCTGTGGGAGAAGGATGAAGCTTTCCACCCTGTCCTAAGGGATCATGATGAGTCAGAATCAGCTAGGTGGCAGTGAGAGAGAGAGAGCACCTTGTCTCTGATAAAAGTCCTTAGCAGGTCTTACAATGGCTAACCTCACTGCAGTTCACATGATAAATTATCCCAGTAAAAGTTCTACCCGGGCCACATATCAGAGATGAAACTGACAGATTCTGTATCATATTGTTACTTTGGGGAAATTGGGGGAAACATGTAACTCTTCCACCTTACCTACTAAGAAAAGACTAGCCATTCAAAAGTGACACCTGGTGATTCCAAGATTCCTCCAACAATGCTTTCGAAAGCCTTGTTTGGAGGAACGGGTTCTTGCTAGACCACTCCCTGAAGAGGACAGACAGCACAGGCGACAGCCGCAGCAGTAGATTTGCCAGTTCACCCAGAATGGTTGTCACACGCTCTTCCTCTAGCTCTGGTGCTCTCACAGTTTAGAGACCAGGGTGTAGAAAGCATACATGATTTACGGAAGATTATGTGGGGAGGGTTCTTAAGAGAACAAATAAAATGCATATGAAGTGCTTCAGGATGGAAAAGCATTCCAAATGTACATGAAAAAGAGTTTGTTTTGTATAAGAAAGTGCAGACCTTGCTGCTTTGTTTTTAGTGGATGTTTCACTTCGAGAATTTCTCTCCTAGATGTTTGTGAAGTGATCCTGTTGAGATTAAAACTATGCTTAGTAATTGGCGCAAAATGACATTGTTAAATAACAGTATAAATATCAAGTTTGAGATGCAGAAGGAGCAATAGTGTTATTTTATACTACTCAGAGCTTGGAAGGAAAATATTACCAATATACAATTTATAAATGAGGGCCTGGTTCTAGCTGTCAGTTTGACTCTGACTTCATGGAGAACCTTGAACCAGGGCTATCTAGCTAAGTCAGGCCTGGGTTCCTGACCCAAAGGAACTGTGAAGTAATAATTGATGTTAAGGGAAAAAAATTCAATTCTCTCAGGTAGAGTGTATTGTGAACAATTTCAGAAACATCTGACTAAATGCACTTGTGGGGAGGCAAAACAGTATAGTTGCCCAACCTCTCTCAAAATTGTTCCAATTTTTATTGCTGTGGGCTCTTCCTTCCCCTGACTCCTTCCGAGTTTGTGTCTAACTTTCCTCATGTTCTGTTGTCATCTGTTAGGCAATGGAATGACTTTTCCAGCACACTCTTCCTCCTTGCGCGTCACCTCTGCTGTCAACCGGCTCCGTGACTCTGCTCCTGCCATGGTGAGTGAGCACCGTCTGAAGCAGCACCTGCCGGGAACAACTGTTCTTCAAGAGCTCAATGTGACATCGCAGGAACAGATGTGCTGAAGAAATACTGCCTTTTGATCTGGGAGCAACAAATTCAAGGTAGGTCGCCCAGTTTGGGGAGATGCATAAGCAAATGCACCAATAAAGAACGCTTATTTCTGCACTTTAATATGTATGCTGCTTTTTTTCAAGAACACACACAGCCAAACATACACCAAGCCAACAGTTTTTACCCGGAAATTTCAGTGACATTGATTACTTTCCTTGCGTTGTGTAACCATCCTCATCTTCTTTAGCTGAATTGTTCTTCCTCTGTTAACATGAACTCACTGCCCCTGAAGGCTCTGATCTAAACTTTCAGGTTGTGAGTTCAATCCCATACAGATCGGGTGTAGTGGTTAGATGCAGAGCTGTGATGCTCGCGGTCGGTAGTATGAAACCACAAGCACCTCTGTGGGCAGAAGAGTGAGCTTTCTACTCTTGTGCACAGTTACAGTCTCAGACACCCACGGGGTCGGGGGAAGTGCTCTGAGTAAGTATGGACTCAATGATTGTGAACTTGAGAGCTGGGGAGAGTTGTTAAAAGGACACAATACTCAAGGCAGATTTTTTAAAAACTAGTTAAGCTGACTACTCTTTTGTAAGACTTCAGAGGATATTTTTGATTTAAAGCTGAAAGATCATCTCAGAGCAATAGGGAATCATTGGAATTTAAAATCTGAAATCTGGCTGGGGTAAGGTGTCATGGAACAGCCAAGTCCATTTGCTTTAATGGTGTGCTTGGTGCTTCTCTGCTATGTCTTAGCGCATTGTGTAGTTCCTGTGCCTTAAATTCTTGGAAGAGATCTTCCCAGGTACAATCTCTGGTCCCAGTTTGGCCAAGCAGGAGCCCTGGTAGAATAGTGGATATGTGGTGGTCAGCCCTTTGAAACCAGCAGCCCCTCTGCATTAGTCTCGTAATGAGTTAAAGTCCCTGAAGCTCACAGGGGCAGGTCCATAAAACTGTCCTACAGGGTCACACTGAGTTGGCATCCACTCGATGCAGTGAGTGTCTTTTCAGTATGTGTCACAACAGAGGATGAAGGAGCATCCTGAGTAGGAGGACGAAATGAAATGTGTGACTAGTTGCCCCCACAAACAACTACCTCTTTTGCTATAAGACCAGAATTAGATGGTACCAAGATCCAATGACTGACAATGTTGATGAAAGAGTCTGTAAATAAATCTTAATCCAAAGAGGTGAAATGTTGACTAGAATGGAACATTTTCATTGACTCTAGGTTTTCTGGAGCCATGGGGGTTATGATGTTGAGATTGTACCCCAGCATGAATGGAGAGGTGGGGTCCAACTTGCCAACCAGGACCCAGCCTGATGTCTCCTCCATGGGAGTGTGACATTTTTATAAGAGAGACACTGAGGCACCTGAGCCTTCTCTGGTTCTTCTGCTTCCTGCTTGACTGGATCTTGCTTCTCCTGTGTGGGGTAGATGGCCTGCAGAGCCTGGCAGCTGTCACAGCCCTGCCATGTTCCTGTGGCCCATGGAGCCCATGACTCTGCATCCCAGCAGCCATTTTCACCATCCTGCTTCATTCACCAGCAGCTGTAGGACTCTGAACAGGGATGTGGTTAGCGTCTGACCCATGGGCCAGAGTTGGACAGGATGCGGACGCTTTCTTGATGTGAAGTGCTCCTTTGACACAAAATGCTTTCATATACAAAGATGTGTGTCACTGGTTTTGTCGCCCTAGAAAACTCAGCCTATCAGAGTCTAAATGATTGCTTGAAATTGATTATGATAATTTTTTGATCCGCCTTTTATCATATTGTTTCACTGTGGGTTCCTCTCGACATTTTCAACCAGATTCCAACATATAAAAGAGGGCTTCAAAAATTTGTGGAAAATTCCATTTTTCCACAAAGAAGCTGTCATGCAATGTTTCCATGACAGTCCTTGAAATTATGAACAATTTATAAAGGATTGTACTGAATTTACCTTATAATGGTTGTAATATTCTAATAAATGTTGGTGTATTTTAATAAATTAATCTGAATAGGACAAATTCTCACTATAAATATTAGTTTAAAAGTTGGTGAGACTACTCTAGTGGGTAATGCTAATATTTTGTTTTCTACTCTCAGGAAATATTATGATTATATTCTTCAAATTTAATAATATTAATGGTTCTACTTCATTATTATTATATGAGAATGTGCTGTCTCATTAAATAGCATTTTAGTAGCTTTAAGTAATAAAAATAATATTTTAAATGTTAGTAAGACTTTTTGATGTTTATTATTTGTATGTAGAAGTCCAGATATGGTCAATATTTTATATCTTTTTTAAGCACACTCAAGTTGTAACATCTGTTTAAATTAATAATTTATCAATTTTAACAATAAAGGTGTCAATAGAATATATTTAATATTGAGCTGATTCTTTACATTATTATTTTTCGGTTCCCTATTGTGTGGACATATCAAAGATTTATACATTAAATATATGCAAATTGAAATTTATGCACTACATTTAAAATAATAATTAATTTCTTAATAAGCCAGAGAGTTAAGTTTATTAACATTTTCTGTCAAGTTTACAAATAAGGAAGCTGAAGCAAAAAACTTTTTTACTTAAGGTATTTGAGCAAAGCTAGAAATGAAATTTGTCTTTGTCCTGGGACTAGAACCAAATACTATTGACTTCTGACTCAGAGCTCAGTATTATACGAGAGTAAATGAAATAGCATTGCTACAACATTTAAAAACTTAAAACTAAAAACTTAAAACATATAGAAATGAGAGGCTATTGTTTCTTGGCCTGCCCTCCATGTAGAGACGTCCATCTTTCTAATCTTTCTAAAAAGAATTCTGGGTACTTTGACTTACACTAGTGCAAACGGCAGTTTTGACATCCACCAGGGACTCAATAATCTTCCTTTGAACTATTCTGAGTTTGGGGGACAAAGATACTGAAAAGGGAAAGGGTCAGAGAGATAGGGGAGATGGGATCAGGTTTGCCAGTGAAGCTCTAGGACTGCCCATGCTACTCGGAAAGTCTGAGCAGCATTGTGACTCGAGAAAAAATGCCCTCTGAGAAACTTTTGTGGCTTTTTATTTTAATCATTAATGCATATTTCAATTTCCTTAAAACTTCTTCCCAATCAGCCTCCATCATCATCCTTTGTCCATGAAGAATATCTGTCAAGATTATCCCTGCGGAAGGTCAAATGGACATTCTCCATAAACTTCTGTGCTGTCCTCTCTGCCTTGAACTTAGCTGGGTCACTTTTTTGTCTGGACATTGCTCTCTGGACCATACTGGTAAATCTACGACTCCTGCCTAGTGACCATCATTCCACAAAATCACCTTCATACATTTTAGTCTTGTTTAAAAACTGATGAAAAGATTAGCATTATGTGCTAGCTGATCTTTTCTTTGAGCAATACTTTTGGTGTTCATCAAGCCAAAGCTTGCAGATGCCAAGATGTTAATTTAAAACGGAAAATGTGCTGCCATAGGAGATCCCAATTTGCATAGCGCTGCATCATTGGTAACCCTGCGCTCTTTCCCACCACTTTCTGGGGTTCTGCACAGTTTCTCTATTCACAGAGGTTGATGACCTCTTCTCTCTTGGCTCCTCTTTGAGGTTCTTCCACTCTTTCATATAAGCCTTGATTCATATACTTACTGCTGTTTCATGTCCATTCCAGTACATTTGTTCCCAAGCTCCAATGGATTTTGTTAAAAATGTGTTGCTAACCATGACTTCCAAATTTCCCCTCACCCTATAGTGCAAAAGTGTCTCTTTTTATGCACTCTAAAGAGATTAAGACCAGTGTCCTCTTGAGAGAATTTGTCTGCAGCCACTTGTCTTAGTGACTTGTTTCAGGACGTTTTGTTTAGAATAAACTCACGTTTGTATGAACAGGAACTCTAGTAGAAAAAGTCTATCAGTAAAGAAGAGTCTTAATTGCAGACCTAGTTTCTGAGTAATGGATATTATCTTTAAAGTTGTACACATATAAACAGAGGAAGAAAATAGAAAGTATTATTTTGTTCATGGGAATTTTGAAGTATCTCTTGTTGCACTGCCAATGTTTCTCGGCAGGCGTGTCTAATCTGGTAGGTTTTGTCTTAAATGGGTGAGTCCCATGGGGCATTAGCTGAGTCTTTTTTGTCTTTGATTTAGTTCACTTCAGGAACAATAGGTGGGTCATTTTCATGCTGTGAAATCTAAGCTGTCTAGAACATCAGCAATTAAGCAAAGATTTCATTGGAATAGCTGAAGGTGATTGACTTAGTTATTTATTCAAATGAGAAAGTTATTATTATTATTATATTCATTCAAGTGGAAAAAGTCAGTGTGAAGGATGTATAGCTGTTAGCAAGTGCAAATATTAACGAATATAAGGAAAGGAAATGTGAATACAATTTGCCTTTTAAGATTTATTATTCCTTGTTCTTTAGAAAGGATAAGTTATAACTCCTTTCTCTAAGTTTATTTTTCCCAAAGTGAACAATAAGGCTCATTATCGAATCACGCTAATGGAAAATTAAAAACATAGTAATATTTTAAGTCAAATCCTAAGCGTAAACTAAAACACGGAGAATTCCAAAACATGAACAAGTTAATAATGAATCTGGGCAAAGAATTCCCTGCCACCCAGAAGGAAAAATTCATTTCCTGAGATGTTAATGAAGAGTGCTCCTCGTGCCCTAAATCAAACATAGCAAACAGACCTCTATCAGTGATTTGCAAGCTGATAAACAAAATCTTTTTTGCTTAGAAAAAAAATTCCTCCTGAGATAGGCGAATCCAAGCGGAAGGGCTTTTGCCCTCTTTGGGAGCCTGCCATTGGAAGGGGAATAGCATTTTCTGTTCCATGGCACCCTAGGGAAGATTTCTCCTTGAACGAAGAAGAATGATGACCACTTGGGTGTGATTTCAAGAGTCTGGTGTCTGATGAAGACATTGGGTCCTGGGATTGATTTCTGTGAAAGAAACCCTAGGTCCCAATCGGCTTGTACTGTATGTGTGTGCATACTTCTTCACGCTGCTCGGGAGTCAGTGTCTGCCTACATGTGTTGTACTTCACTTTGTCACTCTCATTAAGAAACTGTCGAGCATCCTGGACATTGCATTTAGACTGCAAGGCCAGCTTCGGTATCTAGTCATAACATCTCCAATGAACCCGAATATTGCTTAGTTACTGTTCTAAGTAAAAGTGAAAACTCCACAAGAGGCAGAGGGTAGTCAGAGATGCCATTCGAGTTTTTCATTCACCCATGTGGCCCTGCCCAGAGCCTTGAGGTCCAACTAATTTTTAAAAAATTCCACTGGGAAATGACTATGAGCAACTGGTGTTGCTGGAGAACTTCTTGGGCCTGTTGCCATCTGGCTGTCTGCACAAGAGTGTGGGAGGGGCTCTTCACTTTCTAGACATTTCTATTCAAGTGCTGCCCAGACCTGGGAGAGGTGAGTCTGCTCTGGCCTGCTTGCTGGCTTCCAGCCTCTGGACCCATTACGGAAGCAAGAGATTCCGCTTTTGTGTGGTTCAAAGTCTCTCCGATGCCCTTGGTTATGCTTCAGATAAGCGTGAATGAAATGTCAGGAACTTTTGAAGTCTGCTCGTTAGTCCACTTAGAAAAAATAGAAAAGGCAATTTCCATAGGAAATTGGGTATCGTCTTGTAACCTTGTAATACTGAAAATCTCGTGTCCAGCAGATTCCAAGCTGTCAATCTCTGTGAATGAAGCCCCCAGAAGAGCTCAGTAGTTGCGCCCCGCAAACGCTCAGAACACGTGGACTTTACCCTGCGCGGTGAAAGCCCATTGTAGGCGGATCTTTCATAACATAATTTAAAAGCCTTTTAAAGCCCAGCACCTCCACCGCTAATTGCTAGGCAAGGCATTACCATCAGAGGCCCAGACTGCTCTTTAAAAGGTTTTTAAATGACGGTGTGAGGAAATAAAGCCCTGTCATCTGAAAGCCTTTTCAAATGTGCGCTTCTTCTCTATGCTAGAAGCAGCGTCTGGACTTGGCACGTAATGAGACTGTGAATGGCTGGTGAGTGTCTGGGGCCAGAGGAAGAAACCATGAATAAGGGCTAAAGTGAACGAGCGCGTCCTTTGTGTTGCGTGCAGCTCGCATTAAAGGGCAAAGGAGGATGTCTGGATCAAGCAAGCGGAGGTCAGTGTTTTCCTTGTTCTCTTATTCCAAGTAATTGGGAAACGGAAGCACAAACAGACAATGCCACCATCATTTAAGGGAAAAATAATAACTATTAAAAACACTCTCAACAAAGGGAAAAAGTCTTTTGTGCCTATTAGAGGATATAGCCAATTGGATGACATAGTATTAGGCACTTTTAGAAATAAATCTTTTTGTGATGGGACAGGTTTTTATTTAAAATTTTTAATGGAATATTCCAATAAACAACCACAGGATGAAGGTATGGACTATATAAGGTCTTTGAAAGATTCAAATTGTTTCCATTATCTTTAAAACAATTATTAATTTATAGTCATTTTTTTAAACAATTTATTAGGGGCTCATACAACTCTTATCACAGTCCATACATATACATACATCAATTGTATAAAGCACATCTGTACATTCTTTGCCCTAATCATTTTCTTTTTTTTCTCCTCTTTTTTTACATTTTATTAGGGACTCATACAACTCTTTTCACAATCCATACATATATATACATCAATTGTATAAAGCACATCCATACATTCCCTGCCCCAATCATTCTCAAAGCATTTGCTCTACACTTAAGCCCTTTGCATCAGGTCCTCTCTTTTTTTTCCCCTCCCTTCCCGCTCCCCTCTCCCTCATGTGCTCTTGGTAATTTATACATCATTATTTTGTCATATCTTGCCCTATCCGGAGTCTCCCTCCGCCCCCCTCCTTCTCTGCCGTCCATCTCCCAGTGAGGCGGTCACACGTGGATCCTTGTAATCAGTTCCCCCTTTCCAACTCACTCACCCTCCACTCTCCCAGCATCGGCCCTCACACCCTTGATCCTGAAGGTATCATCCAGCCTGGATTCCCTGTGCCTCCAGGCCTCATATGTACCAGTGTACAACCTCTGCCCTATCCAGCCCTGCAAGGTAGAATTCGGATCATGGTAGTTGGGGGGAGGAAGCATCCAGGATCTGGGGGAAAGCTGTGTTCTTCATCGGTACTACCTTGCACCCTGATTGACCCATCTCCTCTCCTAAACCCCTCTGTGAGGGGATCTCCAGTGGCCGACACTTGGGCTCATAGTCATTTTTATTCACAAAAGGGATTCTTTTTATGCACATCATTTCCCAGTGTATGGTACATTTTCTTCTTTGGTCTAGCATTGCCGATATTGCCTCATATTTTGGTTTAAACCACTGACCATAGAAAATTGAAGTGTCCAACACAAGACAAAAAAGGGAAATATTTTTGTAAAAAAATACCTTATTCTAAGGCAGATGAGGACACACATGAGAATGTTATTCCAAAGTGGAAGAATTATTTAGTCTTCTCTTCATAATCCAGTCTTTTTGGTAAGGTTTCTGAGATAGTTAAGGTTTATTGTGCCAACCTGGCTGATAAACACATGTGGAATTAACTGAAGGGTGGAGAGATAAAAGGTTAGGTGAGCCCTGCCTTTCTAGTTCTTAGGTCTCTTGCTTTGTGATGGTCGAACCGGGGTGCAACTGCTTTAGCCAGTTCCCTGATTCAGCTGGCAAGGCTCACTTCCTGCTAGACATCACTGAGGAGAAGTCACATGGATCTACCCTGATGTAGCCCTGGGTGCTTAAGCAGCCATTTGGCGACCCCTGCCAGTGCTGAGATGCTTACATGCTTACAGATTCCGCTTTCCTCTTGTAGTTGGTGTTATTGCATGCATTTTGTGAGATTGAGGAGGACTTTTTAGATTGGTGTTGGACATATGGGCTAATGTCTGACTTATGGGCTTGGACAGCACTGGGTTGGGATGCTTTCTTTCTTTTTTATAAATTATTTTATTGAGGGCTCATACAATTCTTATCACAATCCATCCATCCATCCATAGTGTCAAGCACATCTGTAAATTCTCTGTCATCATCATCCCCAAAACATGTACTCTCCACTTGAGCCCTCAGCTCCTCATTTTTTGGGATGCTTTCTTAATGTGCACTTATCCTTTATATAAAATTTTCTGTTATACATGTGAGTTTCTGTTTCTCTAATGTAACCAGACTAACACAGTCTTTGTTCTATAAACTATTAAATATTGCTAATTGCCTTTCCTTGTGAGGACTCTAACATATTAAGAAGTTTATAACATTTATTACTTATAATCCAACTATTTCAAAAGCATCTTTGAGGTGTTATTTATAATAGAAGATGCCAATCGAATGACATCAAAATGAAAAGGATAACAAAATGAATGAAATGTAAATATTATGGAAGGTAAATACAATAATTTAGGTTAATGTAGTCTCCACCGTTAACTGGTAAACTTTACTTGTGATTATCTGCTACTGGAGCTTAAAGGAGAAGGTAACATTCTTTCTCAATATCTGGTAAAGGTAAACATAAGCAATTTCCCAAAGCAAAGTCCCTGGAGTTTAAAGAACAACAAAGAGATGGTAGGCATGTCCCATTTCTTTTAATGACATTAGCATTCCAGACTTGGATCCTGTGTGCAGAGATGGTGCATTATTTCACCTCATCAAAGACCTTTTAGAAAAATGAGTTTAGGTCTTAAAGACATCTGGCACCTCTTTCTTAGGGGATAATTAAGTGAGGAATTACCAAATAACAAAAAAACCAAACAAACTCAGTGCCACAGAGTGGAATTCCAAGTGCCCATAGCCCTTTAGGACAGGGTGGAACTGCCACGATCTCTTTCTGAGACGCCAAGTCTTGATGGAAGCAGAACGCCCCTCTTTCTCCACCAGTTTGGGACTGCTGACCCGTGGTGAGCAGCCTGATGTGTAACCCACTAGACAAAGCTTGTCAGCTCACCATTGTTGAGCCAGAGACCTGATGTCACAAATGACTTGTGCTCTTGTAGGGAGCCCTGGTGGCCCAGTGGGCTATGCATCAGTCAGCTAATGGCTAAGCAGTTTGAAACCACCCGAAGTTCTGCTGGAGAAAGATGAAGATTTACCATATCTGAAACCCACACTGGCAGATCTGCCCTGTCCTGTCGGGTCTCTCTGATTCAGAACTTACTCGATGGCAGTGAGTTGGGTTTGGAGTACCAACCTACAGGCTGGTGACTTCCCCTCACCTCACGATGGCACAGGAGAGGCCTCAAGACCCGCAGCCGGGAAGATTGCAGCAAAGACAACCGCATGGAGAACTTCTAGGCTGTGTCACCTGGGAGCACCGTGAGGAAGAATTGGCTTGACAGAAATGGGGTTTCCTGGGTCTTTTAAGCTATTGAAAATGACAATATGTACCTAAAAAGGCAAACGTTTAAAGTTCTAGTGAATGCTCTGTGCAGTTCATGAGCTGCTGCAAATCCAAATTGCTTTGCTCTTAGGGAATTGTGCCATACAGATATGCAAGAGCCCTGGTAACATAGTGCATTGTGTTAGGCTGCTAACTGCCAGGTTGACAGTTCAAACCCACAAGTATCTTCGTAGGCAAAAGATGAGGCTATCTGCTCCCATAAAGAGTTACATTCTTGGAAACCTTTAAGAATCTCTTCTACTCATTCCCCTCAGGTTGGTATGTGTCAGAATACAGCTGATGGCTGTGGGTATTATCTATAGATAAGGTAAGAGGACATTGTTGGGCCAACCTCAAGGTTGTTTTTGAATCTGAAATCAAAATAAATCCACTCTGGTAAAAAGAATAACAGCATCTTTGTAATATACTTTTCTAAAAAATGCACAGCACACTCCGACCATTTGTCATTGCAGAGATACCCCCAGCCCGTCAGTCTAATGCCATGTGTGGGAGAGTCAGAAAACCTTGCTCCCTGACGGACTCAGACTCCCACTGGGCAACGTGGAGCAAAAGTGCGTAGTGGAAGTAAACTATGCAGTTTGATGCCCCATTTGAATGGACTCAATGCAATTTCTTTCTAGACATTCAATCTTACTCTGTTGGAGATGAATTTGATATCCAAAGAACAAAATGACCTGACTGTGCTGGTCCAGTGGCTGACTTTGCTTCAAATATTAAGGGGCAGATCTGCTTCCTGGCTGTACAGTGTCATGCTCTCTTGTCATTTCTGGACCGTAGATGTCAGTCTTCTCTGAGAAGCTCAAAAGTTTCTTTCATGGTAGGAGGATTGGAGTAGTTTTGGAGATTCTTAGTGTAATCAATTTGGTTTAAGTCTTTTGTGTTTCTTCATTGACCAGCTGAGATACCACCGTTTCCATTAAGGGAGCATGATTACATCCTCTAGTCGCCTTGGGTCCAGAGGAAAGCACTTCTGCATTTTCTTTTGTCTATTGAAGATTCTAATAGAGCCAGAGTCCATTTCTAGATACCCTCCCCATCTTATTCTACCTCTATAGATTATTGAAGTTAGATTTATAGGAGATGTCTTCTATGTCACCATTGCTCTGAATGTTGCAGAAACTCTACCCCACCAAAATGCTGTCTGTAAAAACTAAATGCAAACACATCAATAGGCATTTCTGGAAGTGAAACTATTATGTGAGTGGAATAAAACATCCTTTGCCCATCACCTCTCTGCTCCAGTTTGACGTTTAATATGATGGAATGGACCCTCAGTAAGGAGGAGCTTTTGTTTGCCCATGCCCTCAGATCCATCATGGCCCGGACATGAAGCACGGGGCTGAGCATTGCTACCCTGTGATCCTGTCATGTGTTCTCCTTGTGTTAGCATAGAGAATTTATTTGATATCCTCCTCAATCTCCACCTTTAAAACAGGAAGGGCCATGTACACCTTGATGTTTTTCTGTGTTAAATAAGCTAATATGTGGAATAAGGTTAGTATTCAAAAATTAAGTCCCCTGGTGGATATATCTATCTATCTATCTATCTATCTATCTATCTATCTATCTATCTATCTATCTATCTATCTATGAAATCCTTGAATATGGCATTGTTCACGGAAGTTGGGAAAACTAGGCAACATATTAAAACAGCAGTGATTTGATTTCCTAGAAGTAGTATTTGATGATCCCTTTGGAGGTGCCAGACTCTTTTATTTCTAATAATCTAATCCTCTAATTTTCTATAATGAGAACACAGGTGTACATCATTTACATATTTAAAGTATTTGAGAAAAGTCTCACCCCAAAGTATGTCATGCATTTTTATTCTAAAACAATAACTACATTAACAAACCTCGCTCTGCTCTCTTTTTCTATTTGCTAAAAGCTAGGTGATGTTATATTTCAGAGGCAAGGTGGGTAAAGAAAAAGAGGAAGACCATCAAGGAGGTGGATGAACGAAGTGCCTACAGCAAGGAGCTGAGACAAAACACAAATCATGAGCATCACTCAGGACCGGTCGGGGCACTTTTCTGTGATCAGCTGCTCCCTATGGGTTACAACCTGCTCAGCAGCCGAACAAGATCAGTAAAGAGAGAGTTCCTGGAGGTAATCGGATGAAATAAATATTTTAAGGAAAGAAGAAATCAAAAGTATAAAGTGCTGATCTTTTAAGATAACGTCCAGGTGATGTAGTTTTACTTGGTCAGTGAAGGCCCCGTCAGGTCAGTCTTCCTCCTGCAGTTTCAGGAAATCCGCTGCAGTGGGCGGATTTCAAGAACTGAAATTGATTTTCTCACAGTTGAGACTAGAAGTCCAAGCTGAGGGTACCAGCTAGCTAAGAAGGCTCTTTCTCCCCTTGTTTCATATGGAAGAAGATCCTTTCTTGTCTCTTCCTCCTTCTACGGCCCAGGAGGTCTTCTTGCTTGGCCCAAAGAGTGCCTCCTGCCCTCCCCACGTGTGTTTGTTTAACTCTGATGTCATTTCAGAAATGACTAGGTTTAAAACTCTTCCTGCCAAGAGATGGCCTCATTAGCGTTCAAAGAATACATTACTTCGACATGGACTAGAGTTCTATCCACAGGTATAGGCATTAGGATTCCAACGCATACTTCAGAGTGCTCAGGGATACACTGTAGCAAGAAGGTGCTAGATTTCAGATATATCTGGGAAGTAGAATCAGTCATAAACTGTGAATGAAACATATTAATTGAGTGGATGGTGGCAGTGTTAGTTGCCTAGGCTGTGTAAGGCTTATCATTAAGGATTTGAGTTTCAAAAAGAACAGTTTTTGAGAAATTATTTACCTTATTTTTATGTAAAAAAAGTGTTCACACAATTATGGATTTTCTTGGGTTTTTTAATCCACTACTTATAAATCTTTCCCTAAAATATACATGGATATAAACTTTAGGATGTTCGGTAACAACAACAACAAAAAACAAGACAGACCTGTATTAATGCTTTCCCTGTGATTGTCTTTAAAAAATCTGATTTTTAAAAAAACATTTGTATGCATGGAGTGAAATGGTCAATCAGTCACACTTAATTGTTCTAATACCATTTTCTCTCCTGCCATGACTTCCATGTCACATCTGTTGACCTGGCTGCTCACTAGGTGATCAGATAATAGGTAGGCTCAGACCTTCCACGCTGCCTTATTCAAACCCCACCTTCAGAAGTCACGTCGGGCCCCTGAAGTGACAGTGGTGTGCAAGACCAAGATCTGCCCCAGACCCAGCACCCAGAGCCTCTCTTCCACTGATAGGGTTGTCGTCCTGGGAGCTAAGTGTTGCGACGGCCATTCAGAAAGCTTCGTGTTATACGATTATTCTGTGGAGCAACTACTCATTCACAATGTCGGTTATTTATTGCTTTACTAGGCAAAAATTATGAACACCACCATGAGGAGGTCTTATTGCCACGCAAAGAACATGAAGAAGGAGGAAGGCAAACAGGAGGAAATGCAGGGCAGTAGTCGGCTAGATGGCAGTGCCCTGCAGATGAGTTGAAATCAAGTGTGCCTGCATTGCTGAACATAAACCAATGATCTGCTTTGTGAGTTTTCAACCAATTCACAGTTAAAAACAATTTTTAAGTCAGAAAAACTTAAATACGCTCCATGAATTTAAAAATTGCATTTGATAAATTCTTCAAATGAATGCCTCTTTAGAAATACTAGATCCTATTTTAAGTGAAAATTATGTTTGACATGCCACTTTTAATTCTGCAGAATTGTCCCACGTGTCCACGTCATTAAAGACCCAGCACAGGTTGGGCGGATGTCTAAATGCCCTTCAACAATAGAGCGCTGGGCGGCCCCGTGCAGAGACCATGCCAGCAGTGTTGGTGTTGTTGTTTTGGGTGATCTAAGGGGAAGGGACGCCTACACTGACTCATTACATCATCGTTGAAATCAGGCAAATTAATTTCCTGCAATTCATTTGAGAGCGGATTCATTTTACATGCGTGGTTTCAGGGCCATATGTGTAATTAGACCTCTTTAAAAAATGATGGGGGATAGTAAATGCTTAAAGAATTTGTTTTTTTCCTGAAGTAAACTAACGGCAGAAGAACATATGGTGAAATATATTTTTAATTACTTTTCAACATTGTTAACAGTTTTTACCCTTATTTTCATATTTAATGTTCTTGATCAAGCTTGCTGAAGAGTCTTCTCAGACAACACAGCATTTTGCATAATAACACATGACTAATTTTATGGGCAATATATATCAGTATGTGTAAGCAACATTTTTACTGCAGAAATTTAGAATCTTGTTTATGATTCTTTGTATCTTCAAATAGAAAATGTGTTCCTGGCATTGCCTTTCTAAACTAAAGTTGCCACCAATAAATTTCTCCATCCCATTGAAATAAATATATGTTTTATCTTCAAAATGTGGAGGAGATTTGACAGTTTCTGGTGTTTGCAAGCTGAAATGCTAAGAGAAGGATGAACATTTAATTCTGGACATTTAACTTTTCCCCTGATCCTTACTTCTAGTTGAGGAGCCACGGTGCGCAGAGTAAACGATGGATGGCCTGGGACACTTGAGATGCTCAGTAGGAGGAAACTGATGTGGTGTCATCTTTGGTTACATTCACATCACGAAATATTCTGGTGTTCTGATTCTTCCCTCATTGTGGTTGAAATTGGGTGGGCCAGCCCCCCACCAATAATCACGGGTCCGATAAGTACAACTGTATGGTTGAGACGTATAAATATTATATTAAAGTTATCAAGAGCATGAGAGATAAAAGAGATATTGCAATAATAGAACCAGACACATTTCATGGTAGAATGCTCACCTCACCCCAGCGTGGTGGTCCACATGGAGAGAGGGTGAAGGGAAGGAGGACAAGGGGAAAGGGAAACAGGAGGAAAGGGATTTCAGGAGAGGTCAATAGAGGAGCCAAGAGAGAAGGCTCTCAATTGCTAACCCAGGCCTATATCCCTTTGGGGGTGCAAATCCACACATTACAGGTAAAGGCACGTCACAGGAAGGGGTTGCACTATAGGTTATATAGCAGTGAGAGGAAGTGGTCTAGGGGGACATACATGCAATAGGAAGAGGAGGGATTGGGGGTATACATGTGACAAGATGGGCGGATACTAGGTTTAGGAATGCAGCTTAACGTTGAGCTGTTCTCTGGATCTCCATAAGAACCCTTATCAGTAGGGTATAAACCCCACCTACAGGAACCAAATAGATGACTGCAGACCTGTCCATTGTCCTTAACAGCTAGGAGCTGACCTACTGCAGTCTGGCAACTGATCGCCTCCAGGGAAGATGCCTGCAAGCGTCTGACTCCCCCCCGCCCCCCACCTAATGAGCAGCCAGAATTTATAGTAGATGCAACATTGAAAACCCGGTCATGGTAGAGGAACCCTGAGGCCTCCATGGGTCACTGGTTCAGCTCTTATGAATAAAACCCACTTTTATAATATACAAATATTTGGATGCACCTACAAAAGGGAACTCTGGTGACAAGGAGGTTAAGAGCCCTGCTGTTCGAATCCACTAGCTTGCTCAGCAGGAAAAAGATGTCCATATGCTTCCATAAAGGTTAACTCATTATCCATTGCTAGAAACTCACTGATTCTACAGGAAAGAATAGAACAGCCCTAATGCATACTCAAGGATATGATCTTTACAGAAGCAAACTGCTCTAATTTGTCCTGTGGAGAAGTTGGTGGGTGTCAACTACTTACTTTGAGTCAGCAGCCAAGTTTAATCACTGTAGCAGTGATTCTCCTTTCATAAAGATGACAAACAAACAACCCCAACTCATGGCCACTGTGTCCATTCTGACTCACAGTGACCCTCAAGGGCAGAGTAGAACTCTCCCTGTGAGTTTCAGAGAATGCAACTCCTTACCCACAGAAAGAAGCCTGTCTTTCTACCTTGGAATGGGCTGGTGGCTTGGAACTAAAGCTCAACTGCAGTGTGTGACTTTGATACCACTAGGGCTCGTCCCTCAATATTACACTGTATCACACTGTAATCATTATAGGCTTCAGAACCCCAAGGGGCACTTCTTCTCCCTCCTATGGGGTTGCTATGAGTTGACATTGGATTTGGTTTTGTGCAACGTTCAGGACTAGGTTTTCTTCTCCCAGGCTCACTCTCAGAAAAGCCATTGTTTTTCTTCTTGGAGACCAGCTAGTGTTACTAGACATTAAGAATTCTTCACCGTTGACTTAGCTTTTATCGAAGGAAAAGAAACAGTTAAGTATTGCCTAAATCCTTTTGAACTGTCCTTCTGTTTATTGCTGTTGTATTTTCCCTTAGTTTCCCGGAATCAAAAATTACTCATTATCAGAAATGATGGAAGAAAGAGATGTCATCTCTACTTGTTAGCTAAGGGTTCTTGATGTTCCTTATTAATGGCAAATAGGGAGCACACAGAAAAAAAAGATGCACAAAAACACTGCATTTCTAAGAACTCAAACTCATGGTAGGAGCTTTTGGAAATTTGAATGTTCCCAGTGGTTTAGTTTCAGATATGTAGGGGAGAAGATGTCTAACATGCACTTGACGAGCACACCAAACATTTGAATTAACAGCAAGTTGGCTTATGATAGGAAGAAAAGAAAGCATTTATATTAAAAGTATGACAGTGTGTGAGATATTTAAGGTTTATTTTTCCAACCTGGCTGATAAACACATGCGAGATTAACTGAAGGGCAGAGAGATAAATGGCTCAGTGAGCCTGGCCTTTCTAGTTCTTGGGTCTTTTGCTTTGCGATGGTCAGACCAGGGGACAGCTGCCTTAGTCAATTCCCTGCTTCAGCTAGGAAGGCTCACTTCCTGTGAGACATCCCTGAAGAGAACCCACATGGACCTACCCCAATACATACCTGGGTGCTAGAACAGCCATGTGGAGACCCCTGCCAGTGCTGAGATGCTTACACACTCACTGATTAGGCTTTTCTACTGCCGTTGGCATCATAGTGTGTGTTTTGTGAGATTGAGGAGGACTTTGTAGATTGGTGTTGGATATATGGGCTAATGTTGGACTTATGGGCCTGGACAGCACAGGGTTGGGATGCTTTCTTAATGTACACTTACCCTTTATATGAAACTCTCTCTTATCCACATGAGTTTCTGTGGATTTTCCCCCCTTTACCCAGACGGACACAGTGGGTGACTCTAAGAACATTAGCAGGGACCTAGGTCTCATCTTTAGTTTTTCTTCCCTTGACCACACTCAAGTAACCTCTACTAGTTGAGGAAATTTGCATTTACACCTCAACACCAGGCGAGGGCAACTCTATAAACACCTGCCAAACAGGGTCAGCCACTTGATCTGAAAATCAAAATAATATAGGCCCATGTCTCACTTCAAGTTACAAGTATTGTGCACCCCAAATTGGCTGCCGACCAACCAGGCATGGTAAGTTCACAAGACTACCTGTTATGCTTTCCGCTGGAGAGGTGTCAGAGGGGAGAGAGCGCTAAGCAGAGAGAAAAGCACCCACACATAGCAAGGGTACTTGAGATTCCGCAGGCAGGATATTAAAATCACTCCACAAGAATGAGATTTTCCTCACAAACTTCTAATGCTGGTACCTTATAGGTTGGAAACCCTGATTGAATTCAACCCCACTGTGAACATCAGGTGTCCTGGGGTGTTTACCTTTGGATACAGGTGGTATTCTGAGTTGACTGTCAGTGGGAAATGCCAGCTCATTAAAGCGATGCTGAAGACCAGACAAGGGACAGCACAGCATTTACAAAGCCTTTCACGCTAGGAATATGTGGAATGCAGGTTTGTTGAAGCAAATAAATAAGAATTAAAATTAAAAAGCAAACCAGAACTATATTTCAAGGGTTTTGTTTGTTTTTTTTGTTTGTTAGTTTAACACTCCCCCCACCCAAATTAAAAAGTGAACCTGAGCTATATTCAAGTGTTTTAAAGGTTTTTTTGGTTTAACCTCTCCCCCACCGCCCCCAGCAACAAGGTGAAATTCAAAAGCACATTGGTGTTCTGACTATGCAGCTGATCGGATGTTCTGTTGACTTGTTTCAGCTGCATTTACTCGGTGTCTACTTGTTTATTTGTGACCGTGAAGTGTGACCCTCCGTGCCCATCTTCATCTGAGGTTCTGTGGTGCCCGCTGACTTTTGCACTAAAGGCAGCAAGCTTCTCTCTTGCTGGAAGAGCACAGTTCTGCTGTACTCCTGGCAGCACTCATGAATGGTTAGCACTTGGCAGCTAACTGGAAGGTTGGAAGTTCGAGGCCACTAATCAGCTCTGTGGAAAAAAGACCTGGCGATCCGCAAAGATTACAGCTGAGAAAGAAACCTAACAACAATGGCAGCAAGAAAACAAAGAGTCTAAAGCTGCAAGACAACACCCACAACAGGAGCACCCTCCCTTCCTCACCCTCAAACAAGTAAATAGCATAGCTTTTTATTTCCTAATGATTTTCTTTAGAATAATTCTCGAGGAGAGTTTGAATAGTTACCATGGCCTTTCATGTCTTTATTATTTGGGGGATTTTAAGTTTGGAAATGCCTTTTTTTTTTAATGATGACACTTTCTCAAAAGCTTTGTGTACCAAGTCAAAAGGCCCTTTGCCCATTTTCCTAGCTGTTGCATGTTGCTTCTCTTGGAACGTCCCCTTCTTTAATCATCTCGGGCACTACCTGCCTACAGTTCCATCCTGCCACCAGAAACAGCCCCCTCAACCCCTGATCTCTAAGGACCGAGATTGCGGACATGCCCACAATGTGACAGCTAGCCTGCAGGTAGGAGACATGGTTTCGGCAGCTTCTAGGTTGTGCAGGAGTGGGTTAGGGTGAACTCCAAACTTGTACTTGGTTTAAGGCCCAAATGACTGAAATTGTCCCTCAGAGTACTTCCAGGAACAGTATCTGAGCTTCTCTTGGCCTCCAATACTACAATTCACCTATAAAACTTGCGATGGACTCTGGTGGAGATGAATTAAAGTTGTATATTTTGCACATGTTCAGATAGCTACCAGCCTTCCAAATGGATGTCTGTTTTCTGGGAAGTGGGAAGGCAAATGGATGTCTGTTTTCCGGGAAGTGGGAAGGAGTCCTAGTGGGGTCCATTGGTGAACAACTCAGCTACTACCTCAAAGGTCTACGCTGTGAACACCTTATCCATCCTGTTAGAGAAAGATGTGCAGTCTGATTCATAAAGAAGGCAGTTAGGCCATCTTATGGGGCACTACTAACTCTGTCCTATTGGCCTGACCAGTAGAAATGAACTAGATTGGCAGTAATAGGTGAATGAAGTTAGAGGTTGTATTGGCTTGTTCTTTTGGTTTTGATTTCTTGATTCTTCACCATGCTGCAGTGTATCTCTATGGGTCTCTCACATTGAAGTGTGTTTAAAATGAGAATTTAAGAGATGTGACTCCCCACAGTGGAGCGCAAAAGTCTGATCATATTTAGAACACAAAGACTCCTTTTTCTTCTATCAGGCAGCATTTCCTATATAAGATCAAGTCTATGTGCTATTTTGCAAGATGCACACAGGCACTATGAAAAGTAACTAAGAAACACTTGTTACTTCTGTGAAAATTGTCTTATACGGGCAATGGAGTAGAATGCATCAATTCTCCCTGAAAAACACATACCAGGTAATTCTGACGATTATGTTAAGGGATTGATTCTCCTCTCACAACCCATATCTTCGGGGAAAAAAGTATATTAATAAACACTTCCACCTCCATCCTCACCACCATCTCTGAAATTACCCAAGAGGCTGTGCTGAAGTGATCTTCTGCACCTACTGGACTAGACCAGCACCTACTGGAAGTTTGACTGTTGTCATGCCTCAAAGGGTCACGAGTCAGTCAGGGTGCAATATAGCACCAACGAAACATACAACTTTCCTCTAGTTCTTTAATGCTTCCTCCCCCTCACTGTCATGACCCCAATTCTACGTTACAGATCTGCTAAGACCAGAGCATTTACACGGGTACAGATAAGAGCTGGAAACATAGGGAATCCAGGACAGATAAGCCCTCAGAACTAATAATGACAGTAGTGTCACCAGAACGGTTTGGGAAAGGTGGGGGCGGGTGAGAAAAGGGGAATAGATCACAATGATCTACATATAATTCCCTCCCTAGGGGATGGACAATAGAAACATGGGTGAAGGGAGACAGCGGTCAGTGCACAACATGAAAAAATTATAAATCATGAAGGGTTCATGAGGGAGTGAGGGCAGAGGAGGGGGAGAATAAGCTGATACCAAGGGCTCAAGTAGAAAGAAAATGTTTCAAAAATGATGATGGCAAATATGTACAACCGTGCTTGACACAATGGATGGATGTATGGATTGTGAAAAGAACTTTGTGAGCCTCCAATAGAATGATTTAAAAACAATAACAACAAAACAGTCTAATGAATCACTGAAGAAATGACCTGTTTTAACATCTTGTTGGAAAATGAGAGTGAGTTTTGTAGGCGTGCTGGACTTTCAGTTCAGAAGCAGGAGGAGATGTTCCATTTTTCTAGTGTACTGAATTCTCTGGTCTCAAAACACTCCTCTAGCAATAGTCACCACTGCGTAAAAGAGAGTTTGAATTTTAAATATCGCTTCCCACTCTGAGACCCTGATGACCCAGTTGCTCGTCAGCAGGAGTTTGCTTGGCAATGGATGTTGGGAGACTGAATTATGCACAGGGTGGCCACTGAACTCGGGGCAATTTGAGGCCACTGGGATGTGTACTGATTGTTTATAAAGCTCATAATTTGCAGTAAGAGAAATCCTAGTGTTGTCTAGTTCAGTTCAATTACCAAATTGATGTGGGAAATGCAAATGAGGATAGCAGTATTAGCAGGGAATGCCTTTCAGAATAATAACAGGCATGGCGTTGAAGTCTGCAACTTCTGATTTTAACAATACTTGTTTGTTAGCTCCAGGAAAGTGGTATTGCCAGAGGGGGAAACTACAGAAAACTCCCATGACAAAAAAGATAACCGGAGCATAACAAATACAAAATAAAGAGTTGCTGACCCTCCCGACAAAGGCTCCACTAAAGGAACTCTCTATTTAGCATGGGATGGAGAGGAAAGAGAACCTCAGGTAGTAGGGAAAGCCATTTGTTTCTTTAATTATTTACTTATGAATTATTCCTACTATATGCTCTATGTGACTAAACTGAGGGAAGGAAACTTTGGATCACATAGCCAAGACCTAGCGGTGATGAAAGAGATCAGAAAAAGAATCAGGTATTAAATGCACGCTGTATCTATAGGACACTAAAGCAAATGAAAATCTGTCTAACATCAGTTATATGGTATATGGAGTACAAAATGAAAAAAATATTAAAATGATGGCTGTTTGATGCAGTCCTAAGGGAAATTAAACATTCTCTGAGATGGCTTTCTAGTGTCCTTCATTTTGATATTGATGGAAATTTATGTTGGTGAGGGGAAAAAGAAAAGCATTATCTGTGGTGGGAAGCTGGTTACCAAGCCTTAGCTTAAGCACATGGAGGGTTCTAAGAGTCGGGGGAAATGGCCAGGAGTGAGCGGAACAAGTGTGAGCGCAGTTAGGGGAAATTTTGCCGGCTGAATGAAAGTTCTGAATGCTTAATGAATTTAGAAAGCTCTTTACCAGGTTGACATAGACAGCTGCAATTATCTATCTTTTGCTGCACTGTGGATTGAAAGAGAATGCACTCTCATAATTGAGTGACCACCTTACATTTAGAGTGTTTAAAAGGACTTACTTGATTATTTTTCATTCAAATACCAGAGTGTTCTGGGCTATCAGCTATTATGGGAGTTGTAAATTGAAGTCATATCTCTTTTAAGGTCACAAGAAGCTCTCGGTTCTTGCAGTCTCCATATTTTTGCTTATTACCATCCACACTGATTTTTAAAGATTAAGGAAACACAACACAATGGCTATCTCAAACATAGCCCACAGACGAAGCCCTCTCCCCACTCACCCAAACTCCTGCCATGGAGTCGATTCCAACTCACAGTGAGCCTACAGGACAGAGCACAGGGCTCCTCAAGGTTTCCAAAGTAGAATCTCAGCAGAAGTTGACAGCAGTATCTTCCCCTATCCAAAGAACCCTAATTTTCTGTTTTAAATTTTTCATTTGGGCGAAAATGTATAGTATGAAATAGTTTTCCATTTAACATTGCATACACATTTTACTTTGTAGATTTAGTTGAAACTCCTGAAATGTCACAGCCCCCTTCCTGCATCCTCTCAGGCTCCCCATAGTCGTCCCTCCATCTTTTCCACCCATTCCTGGCTTCAGAGCTTGGGTGTGGTGCTAACGCTGCCCTGGCCTTGTTTGGGTAATTGTGTGTTTCACAAGAGGGTTACTATTTCCTCTAGAGGACCACTGTTACACTGCAAGGTGAACAGAAGCAGGCGTGAGATCAGTTCTGATTTAGAAAGGTCTCTAAGGGCCATGATCTCAGGGTTCCCTCATTCTTTATCAGACCAGTAGGTCAGGTCCTATTGATGATTTTGAAATGTGTTGTACATCCCCTGCCTCCCATCCCCATCCATTCTGTCTTGGTGGTCTCAGGGTAGTGGACATTGTGATTTGTATGGTTCATTAATCTTTTCATAAATTATTTTCTTGAATCTTTTTTTTGTTCACTTTTTTTTTCACTCTGGATGGAGGGAGACCAATGGTAGTCTGTTGCTTCCTTATGTTTTTTTTCTTTTCTTTTTTACATTTTATTAGGGGTTCATACAACTCTTATCACAATCCATGCATATACATACATCAATTGTATAAAGCACATCTGTACATTCTTTGCCCTAATCGTTTTCTTTTTTTTTCTTTTATTTTTTTCCATTTTATTAGGGGCTCATACAACTCTTGTCACAAACCACACATATACATACATCAATTGTATAAAGTGCATCCGCACATTCTTTGCCCTAATCACTCTCAAAGCATTTGCTCTCCACTTAAGCCCTCTGCATCAGGTCCTCTTTTGTTTTTTCCCTCCCTCCCCGCTCCCCTCTCCCTCATGAGCCCTTGATAACCCACAGATTGTTATTTTGTCATATCTTGCCCTATCCGGAGTCACCCTTCCCCCTCTTCTCTGCCGTCCATCTCCCAGGGAGGAGGTCACATGTGGATCCTTGTAATCAGTTCCCCCTTTCCAACCCACTCACCCTCCACTCTCCCAGCCTCTCCCCTCACACCCCTGGTCCTGAAGTTATCATCCACCCTGGCTTCCCTGTGCCTCCAGCTCCCATATGCACCAGTGTACAATCTCTGCCCTATCGAGCCCTGCAAGGTAGAATTCGGATCATGGTAGTTGGTGGGAGGAAGCATCCAGGATCTGGGGGAAAGCTGTGTTCTTTATCGGTGCTACCTCACACCCTGACAGACCCGTCTCTTCTCCAGTGGTCGACACTTGGGTCTCGGGTTTCCACTCTGCACTTCCCTCTTCATTCACTATGGTATATATATACACGCACACACACACACACACATACATACATGCATACACACACACACACACACACACATATATATATATTCTTTTTTTTTTTTTTTTGCATGATGCCTTATACCTGGTCCCTTTGGCACCTCGTGATCGCACCAGCTGGTGTGCTTTTTCCATGTGGGCTTTATTGCTTCTGAGCTAGATGGCCGCTTGTTCACCTTCAAGCCTTTAAGACCCCAGACACTGTCTCTTTCAATAGCCGGGCACCATCAGCTTTCTTCGCCACATTTGCTTATGTGCCCGTTTGTCTTCGGCGATCGTATCATGGAGGTGTGCAGCCAATGATATGATTTTTTGTTCTTTGATGCCTGATAACTGATCCCTTTGGGACCACACAATCACACAGTTTGGTGTGTTCTTCCATGTGGGCTTTGTTGCTTCTGAGCTAGATGGCCGCTTGTTTATCTTCAAGCCTTTAAGACCCCAGTCACTATCTCTTTTGATAGTTGGGCACCATCAGCTTTCTTCACCACATTTACTTGTTCACCTGCTTTGGCTTTAGCAGTTGTGTCGTGAGAGTGAGCATCATAGAATGCCAATGTAATAGAAGAAAGTATTCATTCATTGAGGGAGTGCTTGAATAGAGGCCCATGGTCCTTCCGCCACTTAATACTAAACCTATAAATATAGACACATAGATCTATTTCCCCATCCTCATATATATATTTGCATGTACATGTCTTTGTCTAGACCTCCATAAATGCCCCTTGACTCTCAGCTCCTTCCTCCATCTCCCTTGACTTTCCTCCTGCCCCACTACCATGCTCCGTCCCCACCTGGGCTACAGCTATATAAGTATAGACATCTATTGCAGGAAGGATGGTGAAGAAATATGATGGAATGAGCGGAAACTCTGTTACTCCCACATCAACTTACCCCTGAACAGCAAAGAAACCCCCATATTGAGATCTCAGGGTTCTCAACAGCTCTTGAGGCATTGGAGAGGTGGGGTCGGGCAGTGGGGTAGTATACACCCTGGGAGAACCGACCCATGAGCATCAAGAACACTTGATCAAGACAGCAATTTGGGATGGGGCTAGGCAACCCCTAAACAGGGACCATGGAAAGTGAGTGTATCTGAGGGGGTTGTAGCACTATTCCTTAAATCGGCACATAGGATTTCAGGGGTTCTGCCACTGGAAAGGGACAAAGGGAGACAAGAGTGGTGACGAATCTCATTAAGATCCAAGGTAGATGCATACTAGCACCAGGAGGAACTGCAACAGGGCATTGGAAATGCGTATGAGGAACTGATGCCAATGGCTAGTTCACCGTCAACAGTGTGACCCGTGGGAGAGCTTGTGCAGGCACACTCATGAAAGACAAAGAGAGTCACAACCTTTACCACAGAACAGTTGAGCCACACCATTTTGGTCAACCTCTGTTTAGCTAAACCCACTGTTTCCCATTCAGGTATATTGAATTTCAGAAATTAACCATCTAGAACTCTTAAATCAGCAAACAAACAAATAAGCACAAAATTCACAAAACAAATCTCAAGTATCACAGTGTCTTCTTGTAGCTCCCATTAGAAAGTACCAAGCACCTTACTTCTAGGTCCAGTGTTACTGAGAGCCACCCGTTGCCTCAGAGTAGAGCTGCACTGTAGGGTTCCCATGCCCCAGAGTATTTGAAGAGCACAGTATTGCACCTTCTCCTAGGGAGTAGCTGGTGGGAACCTTTTACTTGACAGTGAGATCCTTGCTCTATGGCACCAAGGGACTTAATTAGGGAAAAAATGGAAGAGGAAAGGAAAGAAAACCCAAAGTACAAACAGCAAAACAGAAACAAAAACAAGAATTAAAAAATTGTCCAAGTCCAAGTTCAACAAATATAATAAAACACAAAAAACAAACTAAAAGAAAATAAAACACCCCACACACAAAATAACGAGAATAAAAGGACCATTGAAGGTCAAATACATGGAAGAGGGAACTTATCCTATGGAGGCCAGACTAATAGGAAAAAATTAATTTTCAGAACTGAACTGAAAATGAAGAGTAAAGCAACTGACTTAGAAAACACAAGGGTATTTCAACAATAGATTTGCATAAAATACACCAAATCAACTAGAAGGCAGAGTAACTGAATTTTCTGAAGAGAGAAAAAAAACAAAAAGAATAAAGAACAATCCCATCAAGAAAGAATAAAGAGCAAACTTATCCGTAATTGAAGTTTGGGAGGAAAGTAGTTACTAAACAGAGGACATTTGAAAGTAAGATCAAAGACATAAATCTGGCTTGTACAGTTAAAACTGTGTCAGCTGATCCCTCTCTGATGCATGCTGGATTTGATCTGATTTTCAACATTTTCTGTAGTTTTCTTTCATTTGTGTTCATTCATATCAGAGGTATTATGTCATGGGAGGTCACCCTCTTGAAGTTGAGTTATATGGTTTTCTGTTTTTCAGTATATGAACCCCAGGATTGATGAACCTACATGGATAGCAAGAAGAATGAGGATTTAGGGGGTGGAGGGCATAGTGACGGTGTGGGTGTAAAAAGAAGACGATGTCAAGGAGTCCAGGAAGAAAAGGAATGTTTGGAAATGGATTGTGGCAGCAGTTATACAATTTTGCCTAATGAGATTGAACTATATACATTAACTCCAAATTAATAATAAATAAATAAAAGATAAAAACAAATGGAACATTATTAGAACATTATTAGAATACAAAACATTGGGGACCCAATGATGGCAACATATGTACAAAAGTGCTTGACACAATGGATGGATGTATGGATTGTGATAAGAGCTGTACAAGTCCCCAGTAAAATGATTTAAAACAAAAAAAAGTGAACAGCTCTTTGTACTGTCAATTGTAAATTTTGAGGTGGAATAGCCCCCCCTCAGAAAGGAGAGAGATAACAAAGGTTCAAAGAAGAAGAGGTATATCCTCATGAGACGTCTGCACAAATTTGTCAAGCTGGCATAGAATAACCTTTCTAGAGGAAATATCAACCTATTAAATACAATCTGTGGTGAAATCAAATAATAAATGTTGAAGAACAAGATTTTAGATCTCTTAAGTGAAATCTGTATTGAATTCAGCTTTTCAAACAACTTGATTAACCATAAAAAGAACGTTTCCCTTTTCCTATTATCCTTAATATACATTTTCTCAGAAGACACATTTCAGATCATTTTACTTGGAACTGTGCTGTCTTGGAGAAATATTGTCTGCAAAGACTCTTCTGCAAAGTGTATTTTCTAAATGCCAAAGAATGGGTGAAATAGCTAGATGCTTTACTTAAAATTCAAAATGAAAAAAATTGAGAAATATCTGATTTGAGAATCTATTATAAATATCAAAGCTATTTTAATAGGTTAGAAAGACATAGAAAATAAAACAAAAAATCCCCAAACGTTGTTGTACCCTAATTCTAGGTCTGATAGTTCTTTTGACCTAAAACTCATTTCCTGAAGGAATAATTATGATTATCTAAAACTATTGATGAGTGTTCAGCCCTACAGTGGATGCTGTTGCTCAACATTGTCAGTTGCTATGACTGTACAATATTATTGATTCACCGTAGGTAATTTTTCAAAACCCCTGTCCCTCGATGAGGTATTTAGTTTATTGTGCCAACCTGACCGATAAACACACGTGGGATTAATTGAAGGACAGAAAGATAAATGACTCAGTGAGCCTTGCCTCTCTTGTCTCTTGCTCTTTGATCATTGGACCAGTGTGCAGCTGCCTTGCTTGTTCTGTGCCTCAATTTGCAAGCTACATTACCTGTGGGACACCTAACCCGTGTACTGTGTCACTGTAATTTGAGGTTCCTTCAAGACCTGCTTCGCCACACCATCAGAATTTACATTTTTTGAGCTGGGGACTATAGGACTCTGCCATCTGGCTGACTGTTGGTGACCACCTGCCTTGCTGTTTGCTGCCTGTGCCTGGATAGCCTGAATTGCTCTACAGAGGGCTACCCAGTGGCCCTCAAGACTTAAGGACTACCAATGTCTCACAACTCTCTAATGGGAGTGAGTTGCACTGAACCATTTATACTGCTTTATAGATTAATTAACTGTTTATTTCTTATATTATATAGATTTATATAAATATACATATTTATATAAAATTATTAGTATTCTGGTTTTCTCTAGAGAACCCTGTCTAACACACTAGATATAGAGTTTCTTCAAATCATTCAGAACTATAATTACTGTGAGAAACATAGCAAAGAGAACTTCCCTAGAATTTATAATTCTTGAATTTAAACTTATTTATGGGATATGGCACTGGGCAATGCATTTGCCCTAATTACTTTATTTACCAAATACAAATGAGGACCATTGTCTTTTCCAGTGTTGTGATGAAAATCAAATATAGAACTTAATTAATTTCTTTCAAAAGATTAGTTCTCTGTAATAAAGATAACATTGCTATTTTATCTTTAACACAGTCTATACAGGAGAATGTTTACTATGTGGAATACAATTCTATGACTCAATGACTGAGATTTTCTGAATTGTCAGATACTTGTCTCACCCAAAATTGGAATGATTCAAGGATATTATATAACTAGTGTTAGATCTCAATGGAAGACAAACCAGGTAGCTTGCTTTCATTGATCTTAGTGATGAACGCCGTTATGTCACGGGTGATTGCCATTTCTCCAAGGTTCATTCAAAGCCCTGCTGACACTGCAGGGCTTTGAATGTTTGTTTACTCACATCTAACCAATCAGAGCCATCCTGTGACTTGGAAGGCTTCAATTCATAGAAGCACCCGTAGTGATTAACTTACACCAACAGCTAAACTTGTAAGGGTGTGTCTGTGGCTGTGCTCAGTCTCTCCCCTCTGGTCTTTGTGTTAATTCACATTCTGCATCCCTGCCTGCATGGACTCCCCGCCCCCCTCCTGGCTAACACGTTGCAGGGCGTGGGTGTGAGGGGGCATTACCATGAAAGTTCTTTTTCAAAGTCTTGTTTTTTTATCCTATTAGAAATGGATACTCTTGCACCAAAACAAAAACGCTGGTCATATGGGGCTGGTTTCAAAATGAAGGTTATATCAAGAGCAGAAGAGAGCAATAACAGTATCGCAAGTAGGGAATTCTCTGTTGACGAAAAGCAAGTGAGGGTGTGGCAGAAAATGAAGGCTGTCTTGGAACAGATTCCAAAAGCTAAAAAAGCTCTTCATGGTTTAACGTCTTTTTATGGGGCTCTAGAGAGTGAATTGCATAATGGGTTATGGAGTGTCGTCAAAAAGGTTACTGTGTAACGTGCATGGGAATCCCTACACATGCTCTACAAGTGGCTAAGGATGACAAATATAAAGCACCAGGCATTGAAAAAGTTTCTGCGTCAGCAGGATGGTCCTGCTTCATGAATAGGTTTGGCCTATTATGTTTGAGACAAAGAACAAAGATTTCCCAGAAATTGCCACAAGACCCTGAAGAAAAAAAATGTAATTCCAGTCATTTAGTATAAAACAAAGAAGGATTTGTAATTATGACCTGGCAGATATTGGGAATATGGATGAAACGACCATGACTTTTGATCTAAGCAACAGAACTGTGGCAAGTTTAGGAGAATGAAACATTTTCCTGAAAACCATAGGAAATGAAAAAACAAAACAAAACACTTTCCAGTTGTTCTTTCATGTTTGACTAATGGAACTAAGCTGTGTCCTGTCATTATTTTTAAAAGAGAGACCTTGCCTAAAAAGACTGATTTCCCACCAAGAATTACTGTGCATGTACATGTTAGGCTGGATGGATGAAGACGGAACAAAAAAATGGCTGGAAGAAATTTGGAAGCGACAACAAGGAGCAGCCTTAAAGAAAAAGCCATCGTTACTTGTTTGGGATATGTTCAGAGCCCGCCTATCGGATGACATTAAAAAATTGGCAAAAAACTAATAAAGTTACTTTAGTCATTATTCCAGGTGGGCTTACATCTGCATGCATCCTCTGGATGTATTTTTGAATAAGCTTTTTAAAGACCGTGTGCGAAGGATGTGTCATGAATGGATGTCATCTGGTCAAGCCCAACTAACAAAAGGAGGAAATCTAATGAAGTTTGACATAGAGTTAATAGCAAAGTGGGTTCGAGATGCATTGGAAGACATTCCAGAAGACATGGTGCGACGTGCCTTTCAGAAATGTAGTATTAGTAATGCTATGGATGGCAGTGAAGACTGTGCTTTGTATGAAAATGACAGCCATGATAGTGATGATGGCGATCTCAGTAAGGACAGCGTCTATAATGACCTCACACCAGCTGAAGCTCTGCATTGGGATTTTAACTCTTTACATTTTAGCTTGGTTGCTGATTGAGCTCAGGGGATGGTACTCTTAAGGTATCATTGTTGATATCTTATTGTTTTTGTTGAACCTATTTCCCACTTACTGTGCTTATTACTAATGTTAAATGACTTGTCCTTTTATTTAAAATAAATATTTAAATGTATTACCCCACTGATGTCTCAATTTTTAGTAATTTTATCTTCAGTTGTTCTGATTATTGAAACTCACCAATAGCTTCTGCATTTTCCACCCTAGGCTTATACTCGAGTCAATTAGTTTTTCTGGTTTCCCAGGTAATAATTAGGTACCTCGGTTTATACTCAGGTTGGCTTATATTTGAGCATATACGGTATATGATATTAGCACCTTATTTATACCCATCACTTTATAGTTTATTATATATATGAACTTATATTATAATTTTTATTACCTTGTGCAGATAGTAATGGACATTCCATTCAATTTACCAAAAAGAGAACTAAGTCTCAGAAAGAAAAAAGATATATATATATATATATATATATATATACATATATAGGTTTACATAGCGAATAAGTGTTAGAAATGAAGCTTGAAACCAAGGTTACACTTTTAAAAATATCTTGTATACCACATGGTACAGATAGAATCCCAAGGGATTACAATATAGTGACAGAATATTATAATAGTTCCTTTTGGTTTTTTAACGATTGCACCCAAATGCTTTCCTGTATTCTACATTTCCACAGTTCAATTGCATTCAGAAGAGCTATGCAGCCATCACTACCATAACTTCCAGCCCATGTTTTCATCCTTGTACTTGTTGCTAGCTCCCCATTACCAGCCATCCTCCCCTGTCATTTCCCTTTGAATCTATTGTCTCTACAGGTTTGCCTACTCTGTGTTTCTTATAAAGAAAATCATGCAACATCAATATAGAATATAAACAAATGACCCAACAACAATGAAATGAAGAAATATTTTTAAAAAACAGAGCAATTATGCATTGGGTCAACAGTGAGATCACTGACAAGTTGTCATATTTTGACCTAACTGCAAGAGAAACTATCCACACTGCAATATATTCTGTGAGTAACAAGGCCTATCTCATCTCTAATCCATAGTCTGAAAGGATTCAGTAGTGGCTTAATCCTCATGGGGGACCCTGCAAGTGGGTTTGGGGCTTTCACTGTCTTCTACAGATTTATGCAAATGGGTATTCAAAATTAAAGCTCTGATATCATTTCCTCTTCTATGTTTGGATTTCATTATTTACAATTCTTGGATCACACATGCTGGTATACTTCTTCCATATGGCCGTAACACAATACTTTGTATATGTATTCACAACAAAATATCTGTTTGTTCTATATATATATATAAAACTATGTATGTCATGTATTTATTTGTTTTCTTATTTATTTCAAACCCTTAGAGCATATCTAAATGACAGGAAATGCTCAGTTGACATGTTCCTGAGTTTTTTTGGTTTGTGTTCCTAATGGCGTTCTTTTTTTAAAAAAATATTTCATTGTTGATTTACTCAGTCACTCACTGCCATCAAGTCAATTCTGACTCATAGAACCCCTTTAAGAGAGGGTAGAACTGACCTTGACATTTTATGAGATTGTAACTATTTATGGGGCATAGAACCCCTTTAAGGGAGGGTAGAGCTGACCTTGACATTTTTTTAGATTGTAACTATTTATGGGGCATAGAACCCCTATAAGGGAGGGTAGAACTGACCTTGTCATTTTCTGAGATTGTAACTATTTATGGGGATAAAAAGTCCGATCTTTCTTCCACTCATAACAAATGTGATGCCATGCATCTTGAATCTGTCATTTGTTATGAAAAATGACATTTCAAGATCTATCTTGAAGTACAATGCTTTCCACCCCTCCCCCAGTAGTTTTCTTGGTATGTAGTTCACATAGCATGCACTTCCATATTTCATTTGTATTTCCAAAGAGTTCTATATAAATCACCACAATCAGTGCTGGAGCATCCTCCCTCTTCCTGTTTTCATTATCTGCCCCCATCCCCCAACCCCCAACCTGTATGACATTGCTAAAATGATTGACTAAATCTAGAGAAACAGGCAATGCAGTAAATCAGATGATTATGTTCAGATAAATAAATAAACCCAGGGTTGTCAGATAAGATGATAGGTTACTTACTGCAATGGTTAAAGACTCGCTGTATAAGCAGGTAATAGGACAGGCGCTTTGCTCCCATCCAAAGAGCCAGAGGTCTGAGGACAAGCATGTTGCAAGATCCATATCCAGCAACAATGGAAAAGAGCTTTGCTCGAGTTCCACGGGTCTTTGAAAAAAGCCAGATCCCCAAAGCAACTCTGGTTGCTTATAGGAGATCTCACCCTGGGGATCATATCATGATACCACGGCCAGTCGCTGGGAAAGGATACCTGTTGGGTAAAGTCGCAGGTCAATGATAACAGTGAAGACCGTGAAAGGGCTAAAAGGACGTCGTGGCTGGAACAATGGGCTAAACCTGAACAACAATTGTGAGGATACCATTGTACTGGGCAGTGCCTCTTTCTTTCAGAGTAAGCTGTCTGTGAGCTAGAATGAACTTGATGACTCCTAACAAAAACGACAGTGACTTGACACTGCATCTCACTTGCCAAACCACTGGACCTTTGGCCAGGCTAGCTTACTCATCATTTTGTCATCACAGGACCAAATACTTAAAAATATTCAATTATTTTATCTTTTCAGTATTTAACTTTACAGTATGAAGTATAAATGAGATCTTTTTCTTTTAGAGTTCAACATATGATGTAGTTATCAAATGATTATTGTATTGAACATATTTTAGAAATTATTTTATTTCTGTCTGTAATTTTTATACTGTGATACTTTTAATGATACCTTTAGTTTCAAAGTTTAAGCCATAGATCAGTCTTCCAGTGTAGGTTATATTTACAGGAAGCATAGAAAGTAAATTGATGACTATATTTTGCATGTTATATTTCCACCAACAAATGATTTCATGGAAAGGTATGGCTCATAGCTGAAATCTAACAACCACAGGTAATTATGATGAGTAAAAGTTCCACAATTATATTGGTTAACATTTTCAAAACTGTTAACTGATCTACTTTTATTTCCTGTAATTAACATAGAATAGTAATGAAATATGGAGGGATTTGGAGACAAATCAGAAGCAGACACTTCATGCTCCTCAGTGGCTAGATGGAAGTCCAGGAGGAACTATTTATTTATTTATTTATAAATCATTTTATTGGGGCTCATACAACTCTCATCACAATCCATGCATACATCAATCGAGTGAAGCACCCTTATACATTTGTTGCCCTCATCATTCTCAAAATTTGCCTTCCACTTGGGTTCCTAGAAACAGCTCATTTCCCCTTTTTCCCTCTCCCTCCCTCCCCGCTCATGAACCCTTAATAATTTATAAATTATTACTTTATCTTATCTCACACTGCCTGGCGTCTCCCTTACCCACTTTCCTGTTGCCCACACCCCAGAGAGGAGGTTATATGTAGATCCCCGAGATCTGTTCCCCCTTCTTACACCCCCTTCCCTCCTGGTGTTGCCACTCTCACTATTGGTCCTGAGGGATTCATTTGTCCTAGATTCTCTGTGTTTCTAGATCCCAACTGTACCGCTGTGCATCCTCAGGTCTAACCAGGTTTGCAAGGTAGAATTGGGATCATGATAACTGGGGGGGAGGAAGCATTTAAGAATTAGAGGAAGGTTTTTGAGTTTCATTGTTGCTACACTGAACCCTGAGTGACTCATCTCCTGCCCAGGAGGAACTTATTTGTGGCAGAAATTATAAAGAAATCAGAAAAAGTTTGTGTCAGGTGAGCTATAGTAGATGATTCAGAACATAGTGTACAATAGTTCGTTTAGACTCGGTGTGTTATTGAAGTACCTATTCATTGAACACTAAACATACCTTTAAAATTTTGTCAGACAGGGCAAGATATGACAAAATAATAATTTGTAAATTATCAAGGGCTCACAAGGGAGGGGGGAGCAGGGAGGGAGGGGGAATAAAAAGAGGACCTGATGCAAAGGGCTTAAGTGTCGAGCAAATGCTTTGATGAGGGCAAAGAATGTACAGATGTGCTTTACAAAACTGATGTATGTATGGATTGTGATAAGAGTTGTATGAGTCCCTAATAAAATGTTTTTTTTAAAGAAATAAAAGTTAAAGATTTTCATACAAAAAAAATTGTAACCCCCTCCCCCCAGAGAAGCTGTGCTTCAATATCCTGGATGTAATTTGAACGATATCAAATATTAGCCAGTGTATGTCTGCAGCTGTCTTTGAAAACACATTTTGCTATGCCTGCAATCATGCTACATGTATCAATATTGAGAGCCACCAATACAGCACCAGTGATAGGAATATTGGATTATTTATTAAGATTTTTCTGTGTACTAACCATAGGGGTAGACATTTTGCAAAAGTGATTTCATAGCAGACAACTAAGGGATTCATTTCATGTATAATTTGCAAGGGGGGGAAGTTATACTTAAGGTTCTAGTGTAAATGGAGAGTTGACTTTGAATCAAGGTTTCTTTAACTCTGCAGCCAATTTTTTTTTTTTTTCAGTTCTCCACCCTGCCTGGATTTAAAAATGAAGTCAATGGAGTATGCTAATTGAGTACCTATTGTGAGTCATGTCCACTTATAGATCTTTCAAAATCCTCTAGCTTCTTTGCACAGATTGGGGAAGAAATTTCCCCATGTGCTAACAAACTCAAATCTTTGGCACTGGCTGTTAATGGTATGAGTCCACAAACGTTCTCTCTTCTTTCTTCTTCCTCCTGGCCCCTGATCACATCCTCATCTCACCCTGGCCTGATTGAGTGAAATCTTCTCCATTGGCTTTCTTCTTAGAAAACACGGAAACCAGTGTGGTTCTTGTTTGTGGTAAAGAAGTGACAGCCACCATCTTCCAGGTTAACGCTGTAAAAACTGTTTATAAAAACAAGTTGCTGCTCATAGATATTATTTTACAAAATATGATTACACAAACTCCAGTGATGATAAGTACATGTTTGGAGGAGACATATACCAATGAAGAACTAAATCAAGCACAAGAAAATCTTTGCAGACATGGAGGGAAGCTTGAGTGAGTATCAGAGAGACTGTGTTCCGCAAAATCACTCCTTCTCTACATTTTTGCCTGTAGTTATTCTGTCTACCAAGAAGTATGGAAGAGAAAATGTTTGAAACATTCTTCTAATGGGTAGAATTATAACCACTCTTTCATAGTTCTTCATTGATATATGTCTTATGGCTTAATATAAAGCCTTACAGATTCAAAAAAAATCATAGCTGTGAATGACTTTCAGTGGAATGCATCCCCATTTTCATCTGAAAAGATGCTCTGTACTTTGAACTCATCTAAGTATTTGATGCATCCTTTGATCTTCATAGTAAATATTAGGGTCTTCTTAATTTGTACTATGGAGTGGTGTCCTTGGCATCACAGACTGTGAATAAACCCTCATCCAATCTTGATAACTTGCTCATTTTCATATAGTCCAGTTTATTGCCTTATTTGTCTGCCTATGATATTATTATGGTAAACAATACAACTCTGGCACTCACCTTTCCTAACTTTAAGGTACACAATATTCCCTTGTTCAGTTTGAACATCTGGTTTATGTACAGCTTCTCTGAGCACAATCAATTGTTCTGAATTTCCCATTCTTTGCAAATGTGATCCATAGATTGTTAGGATGCACCCAGGCTGTGGTTTGGCATAGCCCATGAAACACAAATAAACATCTCTCTGGTCTTTTGTAGTGTTCTCGAATACTTGAATACTGTTTTCAGTCAACAGCAACCTGACATCAGCAAGAATATCCTTCGTGTCATATCTTCTTTGGAATCTGGCTTGCATTTTTGGCAGCTCCCTCGCAATGGACTGCTTCAAGCATTTTGAATGAAATTCAGCATAATGTTACGTGATTTGATATCAATGCTGCTGTTCAATAGTTTGACTGGTAAAGATAAAAGAGTATAGCTCGAGCAATGGATTAAAGTTTAATGATGTGAAACAAAGAAAACAAAACAAAAACCAGTGCCCAGCAGAGGACCAGTGCACAACATCACGAAGTTGTCAAAGCTTTCATTTCATTTGGATTTACAGGTCATGCTCCTGGAAGCAGCAGTTAAGAACTCAAAGGGCCTATTGCATTGAGCAAAGCTAATGCGCATGACCTCTTTTAAGGGTTGAAGAGCAGAGCTATCATTTTTGAGGACTAAAGTGTGTCTTACCCAGTCCATGCTATATGTAATAGATTCATATGCATATGAAAGCTGGGTAACGAATATGAAAGACCTGAGAAGAACTGATGCGTTTGACTTATAGTCTTGACCAAAGAGCTGAAAAGTATTTTGGACTGCCGGAAGAACCAACAGGTCTGTCTTGGAGGGATATAGACATAATGCTCCTCAGAAATGAGGGTGGGCCTACTTTGGACATGTTATCCAGGTAGACCAGACAAGCCCTGCAGAAGGACAGCATCTGCGGTGGAATAGAAGGTCAGTGACCAGAGGTAGGCGCTCCATGAGATGAAGCACGGCAGCCATTGTGAGGCTAGCACAGGAGACGGTCACACGTTCGTTCCCTTTTGTGCATTCGGTTGCTTGGAGTCTTAGCTTAACTTGACGGCATTACACAACGGCAGCAAAGCTTATACTATCATTCTTGAGATTTCAAAACACTTTCAATTGTTATTTAATAAGTGAAATGTTAAAAATTATATCTTCTCTCCCATGAAGAAAATTACTTTTTGAAATGTCTTACTACTCTTCCATTAACAAGGAGCCCCCGTGGTGCAGTGGGTTAATGGATTGAGGGTAGCTGATGGTTTCAACCATGAGCAGCTGTTCTGTTTGATCCTATTGGCAAGGATTTGGGGTTTTGTATGCTCTCTATGAGTTAGAATTAACTCAATGGTAATGGAGGGGTGGCATTTTTTTTTAGATCGTTCCGTGTACTTTGGGATGTTGATATACCAGAGAGATGTTGGAGTAAAATTTGGCAACCATTAAAACATGCATCCTAATTATAAAAATGCTAGAATTTGTATTAGATTCTAAATTCTGAGGATTATGTCTGCATAAAGCTGTGGATGACAAGGAAACCCCAAAGCAGGGTCGTCGTACAGATTAAGCCTTCATCGAATTCCTTTTATCCACTCACCTGAGTTGTGAATGCACTTGGCATCAGGCAGAATATATTGAAAAAATTTTTTTTCTTTTTTAAAGTAAGGGTTTATAATAATCTTTAAATTTGTTGTAGAAAAACCAAATCATAAAAATGGACTCAGGGCGATGGAATCCATAGCAACACATAGCCATCTTATGCGACAACGTTGTAATGCCACTGTGGGTCGCTGAGACTCGTGTCTTTATGGGTGTGGAAAGCAGGGACCGTCGGATATTTCAGGGCCTATGCTGTTAAGCAATGTCTTCAACTTATGCTGACTTCCTGCCATCTTCGGATTCTTCAACTTCTTCCCAGTCTGCATTCTGGGAAAGTTTTGTGGAGTTTCATTTGCCCATGTTGGAAAGACCAAAGTAATAGTTGACATCTATGCAAATTCATGGAGTTCTTTCTCAGAAAACGTCCTCCTTTCTGTTACCCTACTTTACACATTAAATTTGCCTCAGTGATCATTGACTTTAATCACTGTTTACTCCACTCAGCAAGATTAGCACTCTCTATTTGGGCACAGTTTGAAAATTGTCCCCTGGCAGAAAGCAGGGGTGAATGTCAAGTTCACTTCATGTTCTTTCTCTCTCTTTAGGATCATTGTCCTGTTCTTTGCTAGCCCGACTACTTAAGCAGTTGCTTCATAGATTCAGATACTGTCTGTTTTGATAGTTGCTTATCACCAAGGACAAGTCGCCTAGTTAGCCATCATATTCAGAACTAAAATCCCTGTATCTTATTTAAATATCTTTATCAAGAGATTTCATGGATCTTAGGGAGTTATGTTAATTTCTATATCTACTATTATACTGCAGTAGAATACTAGTCTGTGTCTATGAAATATAGTATAAGCCATTGATACAGAAGTTGTGTAAATTAGCACATTTCAACTTTGTGATGGTACTATGCTCTGTTAATACAATAGTTGGTGTGAAAATTATTTTAAATAGTGATACCACATACTTTGAAAGTTTAAATTGAGAGATAGAGGAATAGCAAACAATTGCAATTAATACATTCAAGACACTTAAAATAAATTAGAAATTAATATTTTAGAAATGTTTGCCCATTTGTCATTCTTGGCAAACATTGAGCTATTTCACTCCTAGAGTATAATGACTTCTGTTCAACTTTATCACCTGACCGACTCACTGTGCCATGTAGTTTGGCAGGCTGCTGTTACCTGCCATCGAGTTGGCCCTGATGAGTTTTCTTGAGCTACAGTTTTGAAAATTCATCTTCAGGTCTTTATTCCTAGTCTGGAAATTCTGAGGAAGTCTGATCAGTCACACACCACCCTTCACCGACTGAAGGGCAGTGGCTGAACATGAGCAACATTGGCAAAGGATTGAATCTGAGTCCCCCACACGGTAGGCAAGAATTTTGCCATTAAATATATTGTCGCAAAAAAGAAAAGCTAGTTTGTACTCTGGGAAATTTTCAGGCTTGAGTTTACATTTATTCTCAGTTTTTAAAAGACTTTCAATGTTTGTACACACATCCTCATTTTGTCTAAAGCATTGCAATAGCAAACAAAGTTCCAGATTGTACAACAAAACAGAACGTTTTCATAAAAAGCTTATGATGTCCTCTTCGAACATTTTTAATATTTTCCAGATACTTCTGCACTATTTTCAGGGTTGATTAAATCATCAGAATTTCCCGAGACGTTTTAAAAACATATGGTACAGCCAGAAATGTCCAAGAATATACTTAATAAGATTATTGAATTTTAATTATAATTGCGAAAGATTATCAAGCTTTAGAAGTAGGCGGTGTACCTATCTCGGAGTAGACATCCTTGTGGCATTATTTATTTATTTTTAATGTCATGAAACAACCTAGAGAACGCGGCATGCGGGCAAATTCATATTTATTTATTTATAAACTCTGAGACAAAGTTAACATTTGTGGAGCTACAAGGTGTTGTTATTCTAAACAGAGAGCAGACGGAGCATTCGCAAAGAGCACTGGAAATGCTAGATAAGCATTCAGTGAGTGGCACTGCCACGGCTAGCTGTACTGAAGTTATCTTGTATGCCCTTTATTATTTCGCCTTGCTGTTGCTAAAGGGAAAATCTATTAACTGAGAAGAAAATCCAGACCAAAGAATCAATTACTTCCCTTTTCTGTATTCATCATGATAAACCACTTTTTTTTTTGTTCAGCATGAACATATAGGTTCTAATATAAATCACTGGAACATTCAAAGATACTTTACTTTTAAGAAAATTAGTTATTGATGATGGACAGTCACAAATATGAAGGATTAAAACATATGTTAAAATCATTTTTCCTTTACGAAGTACATTCTTCACTCTGCCCCTGCTGGGTTAGTCCTGAGTTATTCCAGGGTTTGGCTCCCCTGCTGGACTTTATTACACCAATTATAAAGGTGACCTTTTACAACAACCAGTGGCCTTATTTTACTTTTTTTTCCCCAATGTGAAATTGTAAAGCTGCATGTGTGGAACCTTTCAAAATGAACAATGGAGTAAAATAAATACCATTTCAGGCTATCAACCTACAACGTTTTACAGCGTCTTTCCATTTAAACATGTTCATGTTAGATCGATTTTATGAAAATGGACACATAGTAAAATTTAGAGCATATTCCAGTGTCAGCCAGCCCCATTATGTTGCCTGTATGAAATCACCATTATTGTGATTCTTACTATAAAAAATATTTGGCAAGTTTGGAGTTAACCTTATCATATGTATGAATATTATTTCCTCCTTCAGGAACCTGCGATTTTCTCTAGCATTACATAACAACCACAGCCAACTGTGCAAATGATGAGTAATTATCCATAGCTGAAGCGTTTAAGGTTTTAAGTTTTGGAAACGCAGATATTTGAAAATCATTTGTTATTCTCTGGAGAACTATTGCTTTTCATGTTCACGGAAACTGAAAATGCTTGATGTTTTAAAAATTTTTATTTACAGTGTTACATAGTGGATTAGAAGTAACCATTGAGGCTAGTTCTACCCTTCAATAGACACGTGACCTTAATTAAATTACTTAATTTGTACTTCTAGGAAACACTTCCTGCAAACAATTTTAAATTCTAATGATATGCCTAGAGACTTCAAAATTTTAAATATAAAATATAAAAATCTAATGATATGCCTAGAGACTTCAAAATTTAAAGGACAGATTAATATAAGTGACAGAGTTCTTATTAAGCTATATGATCTTCATACATCTCAGAATGTTTGCCATTTTTGGAAGCTCATCAGAAGCCCTTTTTAATTGTATCTCTAGTCATTGATGCAAGAACTAGATATGTCTCCTATGATGCATTTTTCCTTGTTAAAAGTTATACTGCATGTTATGTTATCTATTTGTAATAAACCCTGGGAAAAGATATCATTTATAACTGTGGATATTCAAGTGAATGTACAAGGGGAAGTTGTAAAATAAAAGAATAAATGCCATTTTTATTACTTCTTAAGTTAGTCAAAGAATGTTGGAAGAACCTGCTCATACAATACGTTTTTAAAATATGGGAAATTTTTCTTTCTAAATAAGAGAAAATAAATAGTCTAATTCTCTAAATGCTAAAATAGAATATGCTTTCTGATCATAATATTTTCTCAATTCAAATGACTAAGACAAAGACGGTCCATTTTATTTGACACTGTGGGTGTGGTTTGACGTTGCTTGTTGATAAACAGTGCATCAGAAGGTAGATGCCTGTAGATTCACAGAGATGCCAGCCTGCCTTTTTAATTTTTATTTCAACCTCACATGAGAAATGGATAGTGGATGCAGATTCTGAATTGGGGTCGGCCTAGGGGAAAAAGAAAAAAAAATCAAAAACAAACAAAAAAAATCCATGAGATATATGCTTTCCAACATTGAACTCACACTCCGGGAATTTTTTGGATGATGACAATGAAAAACAACATGAGAAAAGATGGGCACTGAAAAGAACGATGAGGGGCTAAAACCTGCAAACGGTCAAGCGCTGCACTTCTGCCAACTCTGGCAGGCAGGCTATTGGCAGAGACTCCAGGCCAACCTAGACAATGTAAATGTAGTCCTGGCAGGGGCCACCTGCTTCTTTAAAGAGATTAACTACAATTGTTAAACCCTTGGCTCTGCAATGAAACCTCCTAAGCACAGGCAGGAACAGATCACGCTGTGGTGTTAGTTTGGGGAATTCATTCCAAGTTGCAGAGAATCATCCCTGTTTTCCATGGAAGGAGATGTGTGCTTGTGGCCCACATGGCTGAGGCATCTGCAGTCGTAAGAGGTTCCTGGACAGCTGAATAGTTCTTCAGGCTACACATATAATTTTTAATACAACGACTTCGAGTAAAGGTTAAAAAGAAAAGCAAATAAACAAATGAAACCACCAAATCAATAAATCAATGAAACATTAGATTTTAGACCTGTTCCTTCACCAATCTTTTATTTTGCATCCCCCCCGCCCCTAAAGACCACTGGTCAAGGTATGGCAGATGACCCCCTCAAAACAAGGCCAGAGAAGCTTTGGGCTGCAACTAACCACTCTTAATTATGACAAAATACTATTTGTGAGCCCAAAATTCACAATATTGGCTAGAAGAAAATTAGAGGTTCATGTCCCTGAGTGGCTTCCAAAGGGATGTTTCATGGTGCCCAGTAGGATCTATCACAGAATCCTCATTTGTGCAAGGCTTAGCCCAGGGAGCTCAGATTCGAATCTGGAAATGACTTCCTTCCCAATAGTTGATTAACATATTCCTGTAATCATCACCACAACTCTACCTACTGGTCTCCCAGCAGAAAGAAGGCAGAGAGAGAGTGCTTCGATTAGTGAGACTCTTAGAGAGTCACACCCTCCGTGTGGGGACTAAGACCATCAGGTGAATAGCGTTCAGTGGAGTTTATTGGTGAGAATCAAAGGCATCCTTAGCAGGCATCACACGATGAGGGCTCATTCCAGCTAACTGCTGTTTGAATGACCAGCTTGCCTAGGGTTAAGAGTAAGGATCCTAAGTAGGAATTTGCTACAGGAGTCCCAGAAGAGGCCCAGTGTAGAACAGGTGTGTTTCCTCAACCACACTGGTTCCAGGTTATCATAAACTTTTTGGGAAAAGGGAACATAGATTAATACAAAAATCCACCATATAAACTTTATACTGTATATAAAATGTACATAAACCATCTTACAAAATAAAAGCTTAAATACCTACAAATCTTGCACTTCAGAAGCCACTATAAGATTGGTTATAACTCCATTTGGTTCTTATACTCAAGATTTGAGGATTGTAAAAATTTGATATCGAATGTGTATGCATTTTATTAGCTAGCTAACATGATTTGAATGGGCTTATTTATAATATAATTAAGGAGTCAAAGTAGACTTACAGGAAAATGTACAATTGTTATTATATATGGGCAGCTATATGTAGCAAATAGTGATGGGAAATTTATTGTCAGTCATAAAAACAGACTCAAAGTAAACAGATTGCATTCATTATCACCTTGAATTATTGAGGGCCTACTTTGTAAAATCATGCTAATTAGAAGCTCAAATTTTTTCAATTTTGCCTTTTTCTTCAGCAGGTCTCATGTAAACAAAGGTGATAATAACCTGTTTTACATGGAAATAGCATGGGAAGTGGAAAAAAGGCTAGCTTTTCTGCATGGTCAGCAGTTCAAAACCACCAGTAGCTTCAAGGATGAAAGCTAGGCTTTCTACTCCCATAAACAGTTATAGTCTCTGAAACCCACAAGTGGTGGCTGTGAGTCAGCAGCATTGACTCAATGGCAGTGAGAGCTTTAAACATAGCATTTTGATGTCTTGTATATATTATTAAGATAGGAAGTGTTTTGAAATTTTTTTTTATAAAAATCACTAATGTCTGTACAGTCTATACAATTGATGTATGTATATGTATGAACTGTGAAAAGAATTGTATGAGCCCCAATAAATTGTTAAAAAAATAATAATAAAAATAAATAAATAAAAATTAAAAAAAAAAGAAAGAAAAAAAATCACTAATGTCATACTATTGACCTGCTTCTGGAGGCCATTGGTGGCAGGCACTTGGAGAAGCTTTGAATCTGCCTTATTTCTAATCAGAACCTCAGCCCTGAAGGGCACGTGGCAATATCCTACATTTGGTAGATAGAGAACGCTTCTTAGGTAAATTAAGATTTTGCCCAAGGTAACATTGCCAGTCAGGAGCATTAAGTGATTTACAAGACTAAGTTTTCCTGGTTTGGTATGTAATGATACATATCTGCTCTGTCTAAAGGAAATATAATATAAGCTACAAAAGCAATGCTGAATTTTCTAGCAGCCAAATTGAAAAATGTAAAAAGTGAAGCAATTGATCATATCTTCAGTTAACCTGGGGAATTATAAATGATCATTTCAACATATAATCAATATAAAATATTAATGAGAGAATTCATAGTTAGCACTTTACAAACTCTCTGATCTTCTGTGTACAGTTATTTATTTATAACTCATTTTATTGGGCACTTATACAACTCTTATCATAATTCACACATACATCCTTGTGTCAAGCATATTTGTACATCTGTTGCCATCATCATTCTCAAAACATTTTCTTTCTACTTGAGCCCTTGGTATCAGCTCTTCATTTTTTCCCTTCCCTCCCTTCCTGGACCCTGTCCCTCACCAACCCTTGATAATTCATAAATTATTATTATTTTTTCATGCCTTCACTGTGAGAAATCTCCCTTCATCCACTTTTCTGTTATCTGTCCACCAGGGAGGGGGTTATATGTAGATCCTTGTGATCCGTTCCCTCTTTCTACCCCACCTTCCCCTCCACCCTCATGGTATCACCACTCTCACCACTGATCCTGAGGGGTTCATCTATCTTGGATTCCCTGTGTTTCCAGTTCCTATCTGTACTAGTATACATCCTCTGGTCTAGCCAGATTTGTAAGGTAGAATTGGGATCATGATAGGGTGGTGGGGGAGGAGGAAGCATTAAAGAACTAGAGGAAAATTGTTTGTTTCATCATTGCTACACTGCATCCTAACTGGCTCATCTCCTCCCCACAACTCTTCTGTAAGAGGATGTCTAGTTGCTTAGAGATGGGCTTTGGGTTCCCACTCCTCACTCCCTTTCATTCACAATGATGTGATTTTTCGTTTTTTGATGCTTGATACTTGATCCCATTGACACCTCATGATCACACAGGCTAGTGTGCTTCTTCCATGTGGGCTTTGTTGCTTCTCAGCTAGATGACCGCTTGTTTATCTTCAAGACTTTTAGATCCCAGATGCTATATCTTTTGGTAGCTGTGCACCATCAGTTTTCTTCACCACGTTTTCTTAGGCACCCGTTTTGTCTTCAGCGATCATGTAAGGATGGTGAGCATCATGGAATGCTAGTTTAATAGATCAAACTGTGTTTGCATTGAGGGAGTAATTGAGTGGAGACCCACTGTCATTCTATGTACATTTAATAGAGTCATATTTCAAATGTTGAAGAGTCATATGGGGCTAATGGCAACCACACCGACAGCACAAGTACACATGCTTCAAATATAAATCTGTGATGAAACAGTAAGTGCTCTCTAGATACGCCTCTTTTTACACATTATATAAATGGAAGCACACGCATGCATTATTCCAGATCATGTTTTGTTTGTGCAGATTAATTCTCATGTGATGTGTAACACTGTAGCTGGTTCATCTTCACAAGGTTGTATTTCATATAATGATATTCTAATTCATTATTTTCTAGTTGTAGGACTTTATGTTGTCCCACAGTCTTTCCATAGTATACAATGCTTCTAGAAACATCATTTTTCACTTCCACTTAAAATAATTATGCCTACATAGATCATATCAGTTGAAACCAGAAAAAAATTAGCTTATAAGACAAAATGTCAGTGTCCAGTTGTAATATTGAAATATTCTCTGGGCAAAATGTTGAATAATTCAGGAAAATCAAAAGAAAACGGAAGGGATTCACAAAATGGTAGCAACACAAATGGCAAGATGGCACATGATCAAGTGCCAGTGGTGTTGATAGAAGAGGTCCAAGCTTGACTGAAGACATTGGTGAAAAATGGTCCAAGAATTGGCATAATGCTAACTGAAATATATCAATGAACCAATGTAGCATGAAAAGTACTCTACGCAATTTGGAATGCTGTTACCTAGCCAAATAACGGAAATAAATCCATATTTGTGATTATTGCAAATCCAGGTGACCCAACAGAAGGCAGACATTATTGAAAAGTACCATCAATATCACAAGCATGTAAGATTTTGCTGGAAATAATTTTAAAAATAGCTGTAGCAATACATTGACAGGAAGACTCCCGAGATCTGAGAATTTGGAAGTTAGCAGAACTTCAAGAAGAGAACATGGAATGAGAGATAGAATTAGGATCAGAAATATCAGGTGGATCGAAAGCATGTGAGAAAGTTGTCTACCGTTGTTTTCTTGACTATGGAAAAGTATTCAACAGTGTTGCTCATAAACAACAACAACAACAACAACTATAACTAACTTTGTGATGAAAGAGAATTGAAGACCCTGAATTATGCTTATACAAAGCATGTAAATAGACAAAGAGTCATTCTTTCAAAGAAAACCAGGGGCTACTGTGTGGTTCAAAATTAGGAAAGATGTGTGTCACGAATGCGTCCCTTCGCCATACTAATTCAGTTTATATGCTCAACAGCAGACTATGGAAAGAGCATCAGCAGCAGGGTGGGAGGAAAGCTCCCGAACAACCTTTAATCAGCTTGTGAATCAAAAGAGAAAATGACTTAAAGAATGTGCTGAGGAAGACCAAAAGCTGCTGCCGCCTTCAGTAGGGATCACACCTCAACGTAAAGGACATAAACATCCCCAACTAATCAACACTCTGGGGAGAGAGAAAAGACTTAACTCATCAAGGATTACTCTTTCTTCAGAACCACAATCAGGCAATGGAATCCGCAGTCAAGAGAACAAATGGCAGATTGCATTGGCATATGTGCTGCAAAAACACTTCTTTAAAGTGCTAAAAATTCAAAGATGTCACTTTGAAGGCTAATGTGCACTTGACTCACACCAATCCCCCCCCCTGTTGCCTCAGATGCCTGAGAAAGCTGCTCAATGACTAAGGAAGACCAAAGAATTGATGAATTTCAATTATTATGCTGGTGATAAATATTGAATGCAATGTGCCAGCGTAATGAAGGAAGAAAAAAACTGTCTTAGAAGAAGTACAACCGGAATGCTCCTTAGAAAGAAGGATGGTGAGACTTTATTTCTTGTGCTTCGGACATGTTATCAGGAGTTCTGTTCTTGGAGCACGCTGTTATGCTTGGTAGGCAGGAGGGCTAGTGGGGAAGAAGAGGAAGACATCAGTGACTCAATTACAGTTGCTCAACTATCGGCTCAAATATAGCCATGATTGAGGATTGCACAGGATTGGGTGGCGTTTCATTTGCTGTGCATGGAGTTGCTATGAGTTGGAACTAACTTGGCAGCCCTGAAAAGCAACAGTAAGTGCAGACGTTGTTACTTTTGTTAGCTGGTGTCAAGAATATTCCGACCTGTGTTACCCAACACAAGGAAACGACGCATCGCCCGGACCTGAGGCATCCTTACCATCAGTCCTCTCTTTGAGTCCATTGTTGCAGCCACTGTGTCAATCCATCTCGTCAAGGGTCTGCCTCCTTTACCCTGTCCCGCTACATTTCCAAGCATGGTGTCCTTCTCCAGGGATTGGTTTCTTCTGACATTATGTCTAAAGACGTGACACAGAGATTTGTCATTCTTGTATGTTAGGAGCATCCTGGCTATACTTCTTCCAAGACATTGTTGTTTGGTCCTTTTGAAAGTCCAAGGTCTTTTAAGGATTACAGTTACTGTAATTCAAATGTATCAATTCTTCTTCATTCTTCCTTGTTCAGTGTAGAACTTTCATATGAGGTGATTGAAAATACCATGCTTTGGATCAGGCTCAGCCTAGTCTTCAAAGAAACATCTCTGGTTTTCAACAGGTTGAAGAGGTTTTGTGCTGCATACTCCTAGAACCTTGTCGTTTACTGATGCCTTCAGTGCAGCTTGGACTTTCTACGTTAGTACCGTTGGTTCTTGCTCATATGCTGCCCTTTGAAATGATGGCCTGTTGACTCATTCTTTCTGGTACAGTTGCTATATGGATTCTGTCCTTCTTGTTTTGATGTTTCCTGCATCACTCAATATTTTGCCCATAGAATATTTCAGGATTGCACTTTGAGGTTTGAAATGTTTCTTTATTTCTTTCAGGTGAAGATATGCTACGTATGCTCTTTCTTTTGTTTGTTTGTTTTAACTCGAGATTCTTGTACATTTCATAATATTTTACTTTGTCTTTTTAATATACCATTTGAAAGTTTTGTCCACCTTCTTACTTCATTTTTTTTTTTTACATTTGACTTAGCTATTCTCTGATCAAGAGAAAGTTTCAATTTCTGCTGACATCAGGTTTGATCTTCTCCTATCTCTTTAGGGAATTGTGGCTTTTTTCATGTATGAAGTTCTTGATGTGATCCCACAGCTTATCAGGTCTTGTTCTGTCATTATGCATCAAATCTGTTCTTGTGTGTGATGCATCAAATCTGTTCTTGAGATGGTTTGGAAGTTCACATGTGATACACTCAAGATCACATTTTGGTTCACCCAGACTTATTTTACGTTTCAACCTGAATGTGCATATGAAGAAATCGATTGTCTATTCCAAAGTAGGCTGTGGACCTCCTTTTAGCTGCTGATATTGAGCTTCTCCACAGTCTCTTCACTTTTAACTTGTTGGAAAAGGTATTCACAATGAAGAAATGATGGGCCTTGCAAAATTCTATCATGTGATCTCCAACTTCATTTTGATCAGTAAGACCATATTTTCCAACTACTGTTTTGATCTTTTTGTTTCTAATTGCCAATAATTACCAATGTATCTTGATCGCATGGTTGATTCATTTCAGAGTGAAGATGTTGATAACAGTTTTTCAACGTGTGCAACACTCGCTTTGCTAATGCTGATGCATACATTTTCACAGTAGGTGCCTTGAATGTATTTCCTTGTATGTGAATAGGCCTTATGACCGACAACACTGTACTTCAAGATAGATCATGAAATGTCTTCTTTGAGGATTAGTCAAAGACATTTTGAGTGAATCTGTCATTGTGGCATGGTAACCATGGATGGTCTGATTCAAAATCTTCAATACCAGTCAATTCCTCCTCATTAATGTCTACAATATTAGTCTTAATGCATTTCAGTTTATATTTGATGGTTTCCAACTTTCCTAGATTCATATTTAGTACAAGTCCCAATGATTCATAGTTGACTATGGCTCTTTCATCTTTGTGAGTCATGTCCCATCAGTCAATGAAGGTCCTGAAGGCTTTACTCCTTTAGGCTCCGCTCCCCTCTCCTAATTATGGCCAACTCTACTTTAAAAAGGCAATGCTTCCTCATTTGTACTTTGAGTCTCCTCTTCCCAGAAAGGCTCACCTTCTGCCACCATGTCTGATGATGCTCTGCTGATATTCATGCAGTTTTGAGTATCTAATATCCATTTGAAGTCTCAATGCTATCCCTAAGGTTTTCAGTGTCGAATTCCTCAGAAGTGGCAGCTTATTTTTTTCTTAGGAGTCTCATCTTAGCCTGGAAGCGTCACTGAAATTTGTTGACTTTGGTGAACCCTGGTGTTTTGGAAAGGCCAGTTACATAGCTTCCAACATCACAGCAACACACAGGGCATCCCAGTATGATAAACTGACAGACAAGATGTGGAAGTGTAATATAAGGGTGTGTGTGTGTGTGTATGTGTGTGTGTGTGTGTGTGTATGTGTTGCTACTACTGTTTAGTAGCTATCAAGTTGTTTTTGAGTCATGTCAACCTATGTGTGTATTAACTACAACAAAGTTGAAAACTGAAATATGTAAAACAAAAGTATGAATGTTTTAGAAGACCATTTAAGGGAAAGCTTATATTGCCAAAAGGGTTGTTAAATGAAGACAAAAAGTGAAATGTGTAATAGAAAGCTGATTTTGGTTATCCAGGACCACATAAAAGAGTAAAATGGAAAAGTTGAATAGTGTAAAACATATCAATTTAAACTATATTTTACAAGTTGAGCAACTTGCAATAATGCATAACAGTAAATTGAAAACTATTCAGCTATCATTTAACAGCATCAACTTTTCTTATAAATACCCAGAGAGTAAATATTTTAGAGCTATGCGGTCCACATGTGATCTCAGTTACATGCCTTTTTATTACAAATGTTTCACAAATGTAAAACCCATTTTAGCTTACATTTTTAGCTGTCCAAAAATGAAGCTAGGGGCTGGATTTGTCCCTTGAGCCAGATTTTGCTGACCTTGTACATGTGACTCAACACCATGACATATGGGAAGGCTATATGAGTACAAGGGTCCATGTGAGACCACTAGAATCGGTTAAATTATTATATGCATTCAGACACACTATTGTAGTTGAAAACTAAAAGTTATCAAACTGCTTCTTGTATAGCACCCATACCTTATCAATAAGTTAACGGAGGCTCAGATTGGCCCAGAAGAATTGCTGAGATTGGAGTAGGGCCAGTCCTAGCCCTTGTTCTGTCATCGGCTGCTGCATTTAGAGACTGCATTATGATCCTCTCTGGGGTGTTGCTTGCACAGTTCTTGTGGTGCCTGACATGACTTCACAATTAATCAGACAAGTCATGTTGTTGTTAGACAGGACAGGGCTTGTTTGCCAGCTTCTTGGAACAGAAAAGAGTAGCTCATCAGCACCGTGATCACATTTCTTTTTATTAAACCTATCTTTCAAAAAAGCCATAAAATGAGCAATATTATCAACAACCTGCTTCAAAATGAACCACTTTAAAAGGCGACAGAAACCTGTCTGGCAGCTGAGTCTCCTGGAAGGTTTCCTTGGGAGAAAATAGCCCCATCAGCACCTTCTGTGTAAATTAAAGCCAGAGACTATGCGGGGGAGAACTGCGGGTATTCCATATGTTCTTAGTCTCCTTGTATAACATTTCCTGGGAATTTTTCCTTAAGGTTCTAACCTCAAAACATATTTTTAGTTAAATTTCACTATTATGGAACGTTCATTTATTTCCAATAGATGTGGGAAGGTTATAAGTACTATTGACCTGATAACTAATAAGACCCCTTGAAGTTAACCTATATATCATTATGTGTTTAGTATTTCCAGGGATAGAGCATCTTTCTCTGTCTTTTAAAATGTTATAACATGCTACAAAGTTACACTAAGAAGGCAAAGGGAAGTTCCCTCGCTCTTCATAACAGCTCTGTAGGGCATGCATACACTCAGTTTAGTCAAACAAGCTCCAGTTTCATAGTCTGGTAGTCTCCTCATAGAAATGGTGCAGAATGATCATCTGAAACATTAAATCCCAATTCAATTCAAAAGGTATCAAAATGATACCTTTTGTTAATAAAATATAAACTAACGTCTTAAGTTGACTGAGATAAAAGACCTGTAAGGACAACATTATTTGGTTATGAGAACATAATGAAAAATTCCATAATGACCGCCTAATAGTATGTTGTTTTCACCGTTTTCTTGATAAAGCCAATCACTATATTCTTTGGGTTACTTGTAAAATAAATTATAATTATTAGATCATACTAACTTGCTGATGCTAAGCCTTTTGAATGACTAAGATGTATAGTCACTGGAGTATAGCTTCCTAAAGCAGAGGGCCAGCAAAGGAGAGGAAGCCTCTCAATGAGGCGGCTTGACATGGCTGCAACAATGGGCTCAAGCAGAGCAACTGTTGCGAAGGTGACGCTGGATTGATCAAAGTTTTCTTCTCTTGTGCATGGGGTCCCTCTGGATCAGAACTGACTTAATGGGACTTAGCAACAACAACAAAATCAAAAGCAAGATGTATACGATTTTGATCTAGCATGGAAGATAGTAAAAATAACAAAACTATATTGAAAGCATTAAGTAACATTTATCTAAGCGTTAGTTGCTTTCCTCTCGTTCTATAATATAAAGCACTTAGTGGCATTCTTCTCATTGTTATATAAAATTTCATGACAGCGGTTGTCATGGAGAGGGAGAAAGTTGCAAGCGATCTGTGAAGGGTATTCAGGTGCACAAATCATATTTATAATATTTCATAATTTAAAATTATGAGACATATTTGCCAAAATGTTAAAATACTATGAAATTCACCGGTATTACAAGGTATCTGTTTTGATTTTCTGTAAATTTCTGAATATTTAAAATCTTTAAATTAAAAAAATGTAAATGCCTAGGTCCAGAGACAGAAAATATTCTATTTATATCACCTGAATAGTTTAGAGATAGCCAAAATCCAGTTGTCATGAAAGTGATTCCAAATCATGGAGATCTAGTACATGTAGGGTGGGTGTATGCTCTGGAGGGTTTTCAATGATTGTTGCTTTGAAAGCTGGTCATCTGGTGTTCTTTTCAAGTGCCCTTAAATTCCCCTATCCTCTCCTCCATTATTCTCTCCTCTTGGTGGGCTGTCCAATGCTTAAGAGTTAAGTTTGAACATAGTAAATATAAGTTAATGTCACTCAACTGTACAAGTGGGAAATGTTGAAATTTTATTGGGAATATGTTAGGATACAAATTGTTTCAAATTTTCAACTTCTCTTGGTCGTCAAATTTTCATAAATGTTTGTCCCTAGAGGGCTCCTGAAGGTCCCAGGGAAGTAAGGGACTCCTATGCATGGTCACCTAGATCAATGTGAGGGCCGCCAGTGCAGCTCTGGGTTACGCTAATTTGTTCTGCTCTCAATTCCAACTGATGTCTCTTTTTGTCTCCAATGTATCTCCGGTTGCTATATGGATTTGGTTGTGTTTTTTTCCCCATAACTTGTGATTTTTTTTCAAATGACATAAAAATATATGAAAAGAATCCAGGATTGGCTATTAGAATTCTATGAGGCAATTCCTTTCAATCTGGGTGCATCTAAAGGGCTGTATTATCCTCATTATGAAAACAAAATTCTCTTTTCTAAAAGACTTTATTGGCAAAGTATATTACAAAGAATAACCCCAAAACATTTTGGAAATGTCAGAAATTATACCCCAAGTTAATTACTTCAAACAATAACTATTTGATTGTTTCATGATTAGGTTGGCCAGTCAGTAATTTGCACTGGATTCTGCAGGCTGTTTTCTGCTGCTTTTCTCTGAGGTCAGGCACAGGGTTGCTGTTAACTTTTGTAAGTGGCTGTGTCATAGGTGGCCATAATCACAGGTCTAGGATACTGGTGGTTGGCAATCTGTCCCTCTGCACGTGGTCTCTCATCTTTAAGAATAGTTTGGAGGTCGTAGCATGGGGATTACATTCCAAAAATGTAAGACTACAAAATGCAAACTCACTGCCATTGAGTTGATGCCAACTCATCGCGTCAATTCCATACATCTGATATTAGCCAATAAGTTTGATACCAATCTATAAATTCCTCTTAAGAGTCACGAAACACATGCAATGCTCCCAAATGTAAGAAGATCTTGCATATTCAGTGGTGGTAGAGCATCTCAGCTCTGGCAGGAGTCTCCATGTGACTCCGCCAGTTCCAGGTCCTGGGTTTTTCAGCGTAGTGCCATGTGTTCTGTCAGTAGAGCATCTCTCAGAGAGTGAGTCAACAGAGAGAGAGAATGAGAGAGAGAGAGAGAGAGAGAGAGAGAGAGAGAGAGAGAGAGAGAGTCCCCTACCCTCAAGGAGGAAATGGCGGAGGTCCTAGAATCCTCAGGAGAAGGCAATACCCACACAGAGGCCTCATTGGCTGTCACCTAATTGACAGGCTAGACTCCACCCCTTCACTCTTAATCCTCAAATTGACAAATGATTATACAACTGTCACAGTGGCTTTGGGCCATATCTTGAAATTGGTCAGGAGTCTGCATATATAAGAAGCCAACTCCACAGAGGCTTCAAAGAGAGAAAAGAATTAGAAGGAAGATCGAGGACAGAAGAGAAAAGAGGGAAATAATCTGCTTTCTAAGCCATAACATGGGCCAAGAACTACAATACTGAAGACAATAACAAATGGAGAAGAGCCCCAAACAGATGGATAGCAAGAGGCCCCAGTGGGGCCCAGCAGCAGAGCAAGTGGCAATGGGCAAGAAAGAGTGGGTAGTAACAAATGGCAGGTGAGAGGTGCCTTTTTTGAGGGGCCCAAGAGGCGCTTGTCCTCGGAGCTCTGAAGGGGGCCTGCATGCCTGAAAGTGGCTGTGCGAGCTAACCTACAATGAGAGGGAGTCGCCTGAAGACGACTTTGCCTGCCTGCTTCCTGGTCCTGTTACCTCTGGAAGGAACCTTTGGTCTGTGGACTCTTGGTGATCATTACAACAGGCTTTTGAACCCAGATGAGAATTTGAGAGCAACACGGAGGGGGAGCTGGTATCAGAATCGCTACAAAGACTGGAAGGTGGAGCGAGGCGTGTTTAACCTCTAACCAACTTGGATCCGTGTTCAATTGATCTTGAGCCCCACTGTGGACACTGAAGGTAGTCGGATTCTGACGATGCTACCACTACCGGGTGGATTGCAAACCCCTCTTCCAACCCGAAAGACACATTTCCTTTCTGTTCTTACAGATATTCTTATTACAAATGTTCGTCTGAATCAGATGATAGAGTATGAGGTCTTTTGTGACTGACTTCTTTCACTTACTGTACTGTTTTTAGGATTCATCCCTCTTGTCAATGACTGCCATTGAGTTGATTCCAACACACAGTCCTTTGTGTAAGAACTGAATCTTTAAATCTAAATGTTCCCATATGAGTAAATGTAAATCATATGACCAAAATGTCATTAATAAACCCACCAATCAATGGGAAGATGCGCTTGAGAGAGGAAAGTTCATTTAACTACAGGGAGAAATGATACAATTTCTATATATGGTCAAAAGACTATATACCCTACACAATAAAATAATTGACCTGATGTAGGAGAAGAAAACCTGAAAGACAATGGGGCTCAGAGGGAAGAGAGGTTATCTGGTTTAGGGGGTATCAAAAAATAGTAGGGAACAGTATATAGCTTGGGAGGGATTCAAGGGGCCATATAAATGGGATTAGTTAGGTATAGATCAGATTTAATTTAAATTTCATCACAATGTGGTAGTGTATCGAGAGGATTTTATTTTCACAATGAATGTCTAAGTTAAAATTTATAGATGATGTGTAAAAGCACCAACTGTTTTCATAATATAATTGAATGTGTCCATTCTGTGATTCCATAGTAAGAAGAACGAAAACCTGGATTGTAGGTAAACACCACATAGATTCTTTTGTATTTCTTGCTGGTCTTGTGATGTCCTAACCAACTACAATATTGAAGTTCAGGGACCAGGGAAAAATAGTTTCAGGTTGGTCTTCTGGATTTGGAATATAACCCAAATATGAAATGAGGAATGAAAGACAGAGTAAGAAAAGGCAACATTTGAAAATTAAAATGGTGGTGCCTTTAGGAAATATCACTTGATTATAAAACTGGGTAAATGACACATTGGAATTATGCTGGTAATTTCCCACTGCTATGCATATAAATGATGCAGAGAATATTGGAGGCTAGCTTCTTTGGACTGAAAACTGTCTATTTGCTTCCAGGCCTGGCAGAGGTGAGATCAGTGCTGAGAGGAATGAGGGTACACCCAATAAAGGGAATATGAAATCACTTGTATTGCACAGGATACAGAGAAATGGAAAACATCTAAACTTGCCAACTGAAAGCCAGTCTTAGGGAAGATGTGCAGTTTATGGAACCTGGAAACTGGCCTACCACATTGGCAGGTGTAGTATGAAGCTTCTTAAATAATTAAGAGTGCAACTAATTGCTTGGTACATAACAAAATTTGCAGCTCCTCATTGGTGTTTTCCTTGCAAGCACAAACCAGGCTTATTTTCAGTCTCTTTTCTTTAAAAAATTGCTGGGAAAGCATCTGAAAGCCACTGATGTACAGCTCTTTGGCAAATAAATGTCTGCAGGACTTAGGTGGCCCCTTGACAGGAACTGTGACATATATTTTTCATGTTTTAGAATGATAAATGCAACATCTTCTTGGAACATAATTTTTATAAAAATGACAGATGGGGAAGGCAACATGTCCAAGCAAGCTGCTTGCCAGAGGTCACTGCTGGGTTCTTTACCTTTCATAGAAATATCACTCTATTCAGGCTCTTCAGTTACTCTTTCTTAGCAGAAGTAGAGGCATGTGTTAAATATTGAGATTACAGCATTGCAAACACTTCACAGAGCAGGCTGCTATTTATTAAGCAACTGTCTACAAACCAATGTTCAAAATCAGAGTTATGCAATAAAAATAATGAGAGGCAAATGCTTGACACCTATAAAATTTAGTTCTGTAGTATCCACATTTTATAAAGTCCAAAGAGTCGGTTGAACTGATTTCAATGTATTTAATTTAACCCAATCTAGAGCCATATTCAGCCTGTAATAAATATTGAAGGCATTCTGAGTGCTGGCCCAAAAGTTGGTGGTTCAAATTCATGAACCACTGCATGGGAGGAAGAGGTGTCCATCTTCTTTCATACTCCTTTAGAGCCTTGCAAATACTATGGATCCATTTTACTCTGTCCTACAGGATCACCCTAAGTCAGAATTGATTCATTGGCAGGTTTTGGCATCTAGGTTTAATCAATATAAAATTATTACTAAATATTTTCTCTTCATTTTAATTTATAAGCCTTTGAATCCCAAATGTATCTTGTACATTTCTATACAAACTAGCCACATTGCAAAGCCTCAGTGTCTTGTGTGGTTGTTGTTGTTGTTAGATGTCATCAAGTTGGTTCTGATTCTGAGTGACCATGTGAACAGCAGAAGAAATGGGGCTAGAGACTACTTACTGCATTGGAAAACAACAATTCATGGAAGCATTTGACATGTCTGAATCTGCCAATGATTAACTGCTTAGTCTTGGCACAAAGGATTATTGTCTGTCTCTGGTATATCTCATTTATTAAAAAAAGACAAATATATTAGTTTTCTATTGCTGCTATAACAAATTACCACAATCATAGTGGCTTAACGCAACATTTATAATCTTGTAGTTTGGTGGGTCAGAAGTCTGGCCTGGAATGAACCTCCCTAGGCCACAATGTAGGTGTTGGGGAGGTTGGATTACTTTCAAGAGTCTCTAGAGGATAATCCATCTCCTTGCTTTGTTCTTCTTTAGCAGCCTGCTTGCATCCCATGGAAAATGAACCCCATTCATCTCTGTGGTCGTTACATCATCTGATGTCAATTTTGGACTTGAGATTAAGAGTGAAGAGGTGAAGTCAAGTCAGTCATTCAGGTCACAGCCAATGGGGCTTCTGTGGGCACGGACTTCCCCTGAGGATTCTGGGAACATCTGGTATTTCCTCCTGGCAGGTGGGAGATATTTTCTTACTCTACTGATTACCTTGGAGACTCTCTACTAACAAGGCGTACTCCCTGCAAGACATCTGTGAGGAGAAGCCACATGGACCTACTCTTATGCAGCCAGAACCCTGGAACAGAAGCCACATGGAGACCCTTGCCAGTGCTGAAATGCTTACACCACCACTGGATCCGAAGAGTTTCCACCTACTGGCCTGTGATTGTACTGCATTCAGCGTCATTGCATGTGCTTGGTGAGTCAGAAGAGGACTCTTGGTATTGGGCCTATTGGCCAATATTGGATTTCTGGGCTTGGACTGGACTGGGTTGGGATTTTTCTTAATGTGCAGTTTCCCTTTATATAATCCACCGGGACATGGGAGAGGGGTAGGTGGGGGAAAGGTAGTGGTGTTAATAAACCCAGGGACAAGGGAACAGCAAGTGATACAAATCGGTGGTGAGGAGGGTGTGGGAGGCCTGGTTGGGCATGATCAAGGGTAATGTAGCCATGAGGAATTGCTGAAACCCTGGTGGGGACTGAGCATGATAGTAGAACAGGAGGAAAATCAAAGGAAATAGAGGAAAGAGCTGGGAGGCAAAGGGCATTTATAGAGGTCTAGATAAAGACATGCACATATGCAAATATATTTATATATGAGGATAGAGAAATAGATCTATGTGCATATATTGATAGGTTTAGTATTAAGTTAGCAGAGGACATTGGGCCTCCACTCAAGTACTCCCTCAATACAAGAATACTTTCTTCTATTAAATTGGCATTCTATGATGCTCACTTTCCCAACACAACCACTGAAGACAAAGGGTGAACAATCAAATGTGAAGAAAGCTGATGGTGCTATCAAAGGACAGAATGTCTGGGGTTTTAAAGGCTTGAAAGTAAACAAGCATCCATCTGGCTCAGAAGCAACAAAGCCCACATGGAAGAAGCACACCAGCCTGTGTGATAACTAGGTGCTGAAGGGATCAGTTAACAGGCTTCAATGAATAAAAAATCATATCATTGTGTATCCACCTCCCTGATACAGTCACTGAAGACAAATGGGTGCATAAGCAAATGTGGCAAAGAAATCTGATGGTGTCCGGCTATCAAAAGATATAGCATCTGGGGGTCTTAAAGGCTTGAAGGTAAACAAGTAGCCATCTAGCTCAGAAGCAACAAAGCCCACATGGAAAAGGCACACCAGCCTATGTGATCACAAGGTGTCGAAGGGATCAGGTGTCAGGCATCATCAGAACAAAAAAATCTTACCATAATGAATGAGGGGTATAGTGCAGAGTAGAGACCCATAGCCCATTTGTAGGCCACTGGACAACCCCTTACAGAAGGGTCTAGGGAAGGAGACAAGCCAGTCAGAGTGCAATGTAGCAACGATGAAAAATACAACTTTCCTCTAGTTCCTGAAGGCTTCCTCCCCCCGCCACCCGCCCCACTGTCATGATCCCAATCCTACCTTGCAAGTCTGGTTAGACCAGAGGATGTACACTGGTATAGATAGGAACTGGAAACACAGGGAATTCAGGGTGGATGATCCCCTCAGGACCAGTGGTCTGCGTGAAGATACTGGGAGGGCATAGGGCGGGTGGGTTGGAAAGGGGGACCCAATTTCAAGGATCTACATGTGACCTTCTCCCTGGGGGAGAGACAACAGAAGAGTGGGTGAAGGGAGATGTGGGACAAAGCAAGATATGACAAAATAATAATTTCTAAATTATCAAGGGTTCATGAGAGAGGGGGGCAGCAGGGAGGGAGGGGAAAAATGAGGAGCTGATGCCAGGGGGTTAAGTGGAGAGCAAATGTTTTGAGAATGATGAGGGCAATGAATGCACAAATGTGCTTTACACAATTGATGTATGTATGGATTGTGATGAGTTGTATGAGCTCCTAATAAAATGATTTAAAAAACAAAAAGAAAACTCTGTTATACATATATGAGGGTTTATGAATTTGAATCTTGAGTCCACCCAGACCACCACAATCTTCAAAGTCATCAATTGTGGATTGGGTCAGATGACCCAGTCTCAAACCCACTCTCTCTGCTTTTTCCTTCAATTTCCTTCTTCTGCTTTGAAAAGACCCTTGTAAGGAACTCTTAAATTGCACCCATTTGGGTCATCCAGGATAATCTTTGTGTTTTAAAATGAGTTAATTTGGACTTTAATAGTAGCATCTGCAATTTAATTCTCCCTTTTCAATGTTACCTACAAGTGTCACCTAATCCAGGGAACAATAGAAGGTGGAAATCTTTGGGGCCTCTTCTCCTTCCAGTTCCAAATACCAAGGCCCTTGTAGCATTCCTGTCGGTATTAAAGTGAGAGCTTCAATGAGTGACTAGCAAACAGTAAGCCGTTATTGCTGGTAACGTATGGTAACCAGAGAGGAAGACTATTAGGAGGAGAAGAAATTAGAACATTGTAGTCATCCAGTTTAGATAACTTGGGATGAGTTTGGAATGAGTGTCCATGTAAGAAAAGACTGTTTTATGTTCTGAGAATACCAGATATAGAATGGAATGTCGAGTCACAGTCCTCATATTAAAAAGAGGAGTCAACTGGTAGCTGGGGTAAATATACATAAGAATAATGAGGTTTATGAGTCACGTTTTAGTGTAGATGGCATTTAGGAAGAGAGATCTGGCTTTATAACCATGTAACCTGTGACATTTTATGGAAGGCTACTTAGTTTAATGCTCTGTTGTAGCCATCTTGAATTGGTAAATAATTTTTATGTTTTAACTGGGATTTTGGGGCAATAAACATACACATGAATATTGTAGATGTGCATAGGATGCCATCAGCTGTTCCTTGAGTCTCTTCTCCAAAATAGCATTTGCAATGTCCTCAGAGCACAGAATTCTTGTGTTTCCAGGATGGCCCGCATCGGAATACGTGTTGGTACCAACGGACAAGAAAGGGCTCACTCTTTTTCACACCAGAAATTGCTTCAAGGTCGAAAGAGGATGATAAGTGTTCAAAATATGGAGAACCAAGGGGCCCTATCATATGCTTTCTTACACATCGTTACTCGTATTAACCAACAATCAAGATGGAATGCTGCAAATAAGAACATAAACTAAATAGGAAGGATGGAACGGCCCATGATTCCTTTCTTTTTAACTCAAAAGTAAACCGCAGGTATAGAGTTTTGGTTAAGATATGTGCATATGAGGGAGTAAAATAAAAACAACCCATTTGTCTTTGCATAATTTTATGCATTTTCTGATAAGAATGAAATACATATGCGAATGAGCTGTGAAACATGAATGGTGTAATTTCCCTGATTTGGCATATGAATTGAATGCTCTTATATTTGAATTTAAAACTGGCATTGTACAACATACTGATGAATGCTAAAACTCCTGTTAGTAATTTAAAATTAAAATTTTTCTCTCAGAATGAAACTAAATAGCAATTCTGAAACATGACAGCACAGTTGAGAAAGAAACAGAGATAGTGACTCTGGAGCAAAATTAATTATTTTATATTTTAATACTTTTAATAATGCCTCTGACTTTTTTGAACCAGTGCAGCTGCCTTTTAATGTTTGCATTGGGTCATGCCTATTATGTAACCATGCCTGGGGAAGCCTCTGGAGTGAGCTCACCTTGGAGGATTCCAGGTGCTTCTTCTGCTAGTTCTGTAACCTCACATTAATTATTTAAGTGCTCTGTGCCTCAGCTCTCCTCACATTTGCAAAGGAGGCCAGGTAGGGTTTTTATATGGGAAACTTGGTTAATTCATTGATATCAGCATGCTCTATATCTCACATCAGTAGGATATACACTACACAGTGATAGGGATAGTTGTTTCCCTTGTCCCAAGTACCTAAAGGCAAGTCTGACCCACATGGGGGGGTGGTGGTGTCAATAAAGCACTATAGAAACCATGAATACATGGGTCATACTGGATCACTGGTTTCACGAATGTTGGCCAGCATCGCAGTTCCATTTCCATTCAGTATGCATTCTGGCCCTTTCTTTCTAAGCTCTTGAACCACTTTTATTTTTTTTAGATTAAGGCCAGAAATATAACTGTAAAAAGCTCTTGGGATAATTTTAATGGATTCCAGATTTAGGAGTCATCGCACTTTTAACGCATTTAAACATTTCCCTGCTTCTTCTTAGCCCAGTCTCTCTGCCTGATTTTCTCATTTAGTTTCTCCTCAGGGTGAAATTATTAATATCCTTCTGTGCCAAGTCCCTCCTTTCCATGGTCTAGAACAATGGGACACATAATTCGCGTGTCACATTTATTTATGGATACCCGGTGTGAACCAGAATATTATCAACTATTGGAATCTCAGGCACATATTGTGGGCATGTTCTGTATTTACATAATGTTATACATAAGAATACTCGAACTAGTTACTGGATACATGATTAATTGCTGAATTCACTGTCCCAGACAAGGGACTTTGGAATGGAAGGCAAAGCTTGCCAATAGAGATGAAGTCATTCCAGCATTTTTTATTTAAATGAAAGTTCAGCCTGCTTCTATACTGTGTGTATCCCCAGCGATAGCAGATTTGATGAAGGAGCCCTGTGACGTGTAGACATGCAATGTGCTTTGATTGTGGTATGATGGTATGATGTCTTAGAAGCGATTGACTCCAGAGGCACCTCCTTCCAATAGAAATTTACCTTCATTACTGCACATGCCTTTCAGTGAGGAAATAAAGGATAGAAAAATGGAAATTCTAGTTTTTGTAAAAATTTTGGAGTAAAGATATAGCCCTATTCTTCCCTTCTCTCACATAAAATAAAGAATATTGGCAAGCAAATAGAAAACATAGCAGGAAGTTTCACCAGGGGAAATAACAGTTTAAACATTACTTTATTATTCAGTACTTAGCTAAAACATATGAGCTCTTCTTAGCCCTGGTGGTGTAATGGTTAACACTGGGCTGCAATCCTCATGGCTGGTAGTTCAAAACCACCAGCACCCTGAGGGAGAAAGCTAGGACTTTCTACTTTGGTAAATAGTTACAGTCTTAGAAACCCACAGGGGAGTCTCTATGAGTCCACGGTGAGTTGTTTGTTTGTTTTTTGTACCAATACAAATTTGCAATATTATCTTACTGTATAGGTCCTAAGGAGCTACTTCTATGATGTAGTTTGAGGAGCAAACGTTCAAATGTGCCTTCATGTATTTGACATCTACTTGCTTGGCCACCAAAGAGTAAGATCTTGGAATTAAGCACCAATATCTGTATCAAAATTCTAAAAATCAAAATGCTTGACAGGTCACTAAGGTGTAAGTGAGAATTAGTTAAGTTACTAGATTGTTATACATTCCTTTGAAAGCCTGCCATCTGCCATTATAGATAATGGAAGGTCTCAAAGAATTGGCTGCCACAGAAGGCCCCTTTGAGCACAGATGGATCTAGCAAAGGGAATGTCCCACAAATTGATCATGTCTCCTTCACAAGAAAGCTTACGGTGTCTGTTAGACTGAGAAGGCTAGAGAAAAAAATTCTTAGACTCTCATACGTGTATAAGAAAGAGATTTATATAAAAGAACAATTGAATATTGAGAAAACATCCCAGCCCAGTCCAGATCAAGTCCATAATTCTGATGCTAGCCCATATGTCTGATACCAATCTATAAAATCCTCTTCAGACTCATGAAACACAGCAATGACACCAAATGCAGGATGATCCCAGCCCAGTAGGTGGGAAGTCTTGTGGATCAAGTGGTGGTATAAGAATGTCAGAGCTGGAGGGGTCTCTATGTGGTTCCTCCAGCTCAGGGCACTAGTGTTGTTCCACGTGTCTTGTCAGCAGAAATGTCACACAGAGAGTGAGTCTGCCTCCTGCCTCCAGCAAGCTCTTTATTTCCTGCGGCTCCAAAGAAGGTCATCAGCTGCGGCCTGATGGACAGACTCAACTGCACTCCTTCACTCTTAATGCCCAACTTGACAACAGATCATGTAACTACCAGCTGTGGTATCTGTAGACTTGCTAACATTGGCTATCCGTGCATTTCCACTGCACTCAGTCCCAACAGATTTAGTTATGTAAGACAACCAAAGCTCACAGGTGCATTTGTGACCACGGCAGCTCTTACATTTGGGATGTTTCCACAGTAAAAAGAGTGGATGAGAGCTGCAACCCATTTGATTTCCCTGGTGCCTGTACAGCTGTGTGGACACAGAGAGGAGCATCTGAGGCAGTGTTCATCTTTGACCTCATGTCACTCTTTCTTAAACAGATCAGGAGCAGTGCACCACAACAGGGGAGGCAGAGCTTCCCAGTGAGGGAGCTGTGGAAGAACCAGATGCCTGCAAACTTGTCAAAATTAACTAAACAAGGGAAGATTTCACAGACACACCCCAAACCCCAAACAATACCAAATAGAGCCGAAAGGGTGTGCCCTGAGAGTAAAAGCAGTGGACTTTTTACATGACTCTTCCAATATCCTATACAGCTTCTCAAACCGAGTGCCATTGTCCTGAGTACCGAAGACAAAGGAATAACGAGTGGTGAATTTAGAGACAGCGTCTGACCCCACAACTGTTTTACCAATAAATCAATGTGCTCGTTCTGAAAATGGAATGGGCCAGGCATTAGCCCACATGTGGACCTGTCCTAATTTTGCCATGGCGGCCATGGTAAACCACAGAATCGAATGTCTCATTTATCAGTACCTGAGGAGCCCTGGTGGTGTCATGGTTGCACATGGGTTTGCTGACCACAAGGTCTGAGGATGGAACCCACTAGCCGCTCTGCGGGGACACATGGGACTTTATGAGCCTACAAAGATCTCCAGTCTTGGAAGTCCTTGGAGGCTTTCGGCCCCATCCAGACAGTTGTTCTGAGTCAGATTAGTTGATGGCCCTGAGTGTGTTTTGTTCTGGTACTGAGAATTTAAAACGACCATCTTGCCCTGCTGACTCCACAGACTGATTAAGGAATAAAAATGATACCATTTGTGAAAAAATCAAGTAAATAATTAAAGTATGCAAATGCAAGTCAAACTTATCTTGAAGAATATGCTTATAGTTTCAAGGGTTAATTACACTGATTAGATCTTCAGAAAGGAAAGCAAATTGGTCAAGAATATGCTAACAACCTTCTCACAGACTGTTTCTAAAACAATGCTCTTGAAACATCTTTGGTCAATGGTCCTGTTAATTCCATTAAAACTGCTCAAGGAGTTACAAAGGGACGGGGCCTAAATAATATGCACCCCCGAATTAAAATAATAAGTCATGTGGACCTGTGCTGTAGGATATTCATGATGTGGCAAATGGATATGTACCTTCTCCATCCTAATAAAATCATACTTTGATAAAATGATTTGTTACACATTTCATAAGTCTCACAGTTGACTTCGAGTAAAAATTATGTTATAATTTGCCAGCAATAAATGGTCACAATGAGTCCCTAATAAAATGTAAAAGAAGAAAAGAGAAAAAAATGATTAGGGCAAAGACTGTACAGATGTGCTTTATACAATTGATGTATGTATATGTATGAACTGTGAAAAGAATTGTATGAGCCCCAATAAATTGTTAAAATTAAAAAAAAATAAATGGTCACAACTAAGATCAGAAGAGCTCGTTTATTGCGATGTGCTGGAGATAAATGGCAACTCCAGGAGAGGTCTGATGACTGGTGCCATTAGCTCTGCAATGCTAGATTTGGAGAGTTTTACTTTTATATGGATACATGATGTGGAAATTTTTAGCCTTGTTTAACCTGGTTGCTTAGAGACAGCGGACTGATTAGAGGATAGTTGCTATTTGCATCTATAATGATTGTGATGACTATTACTGTGGAAGCCCTCAATGGGATCCTGGAAATGGTAATAGGGTGCAGTATTTCACCAACTTAGACCAATAAAAATGCAATATATACCCCTGTGAAAAAGACTTATAATGTCCCTTCCTTGCCATTTCAATGGGCTCCTTTAAAGTATAATACAATTATTTTCTCTCAGCTTATATAGTGGCTTCCTTTTCAATCCTGATATGAAATGGAATACAAAGTTATTAGTAAAGATGAGGAGAGAAGAAAACCCTTCTGAGAGAGGAGTGCCAGAGACTGATCATACCAGGGTATCTCTCTTATAATTTAATAATGCCTACTTAAAACATCCCAATGTGAGTACTTTGTTTCCCTTGTGATCATATTAGTGAGTAATAAATAGCATGAAAAGAGATGACATTTTTATTTATTGATGCCGCAGCCTAGACAGGCTCATCAGAATTGGCAAACTGAGGAGACAATCAGTGTTGGTCTGAATAGGCATCTAATCGTATCCACTTTGTCCTTCAAACACATGCAATCACAGCAAACAAAGACAGTGCACCTGCACCATGTGGTTACGTAGGCACTTGGTACAAATACAAATTGCCTTTAAACGCAAGAGCCACTAAAACTGTTGCAGTAATCATAGTGGAACAACAACAACAAAGGGTGCATAGTCTACTGAGGAGAAAATGCCAAACTCGTCAGGTGTCTTGTGTTCTCCAGTTATCACAGACTAAATTACAGCCCGATATTGATATATGGAGATGTAGTCAATACTATGGCCCTTCCAGCTAGGATTCCCTGTTTGGCGAGTCATAATTCTTGACCTTATATTTGTGGCCACATCCCGTTTTGGTGGGCATTTTCTGCTCTACTAAAGACAGGATCAGGGTGGGGTTTAGTCCTGACCTCAATAGTTGTCGTCAACCAAGGCACACCCTTTACTTCTTTGGGGGAATCTTTAGACCCGGTACTTAGATGTGTAACTTAAGACCCAATCCTTCCTTTTCCTTGGGGGTAGGATGTGCTAAAACACACCTCCATCAAGGCATTATTTTGTACTCTAAGTGCCATTTCAGACCCAGAGAGAAACTTCCAGATCTTTGAAGTGACGGAGGCTGAGACGAGAGACACTGGAGTCTCTGGCCCAGAGACTATGGGGTCTCAGCAAGAGGAGTGATGAAGAGACTGGGGAACTGTGAGGTCGAGTGACAGGCAAGCTTCCTAGCTCAGAGAGGAGAGGCTAAGGGACCACATGGCTGTGAGGCCGAGGACCAGAGGAAGAAAGACCGATGCTGCTCTGCATGAATGATTGCGTCCTTGTTGTGGGCCCACTCTAACTTGTGGTTCTCTATTAGCTTCCCGATGAAATCATCATCACTGGGGTATTGCCTGTGAGTGCTGCGTGGCCTTTGCAGTGGTTGAACCAAACACAGAAGCAGAGTGCCGCAGGAAGAGCGGTGCCAGAGGGGGATAAGAAGGATGCTGTGCATGTCAGACTCCTGCATGGTGGCGAGACAGAGCCAGAGGAGGTCAGATACGGCTGCCGCTAGGGCCACTTAGTACATATATAACCAGCCTGCCAGTACCATATCCCCATTCTCCACCTTCCCTTTCCATCTTTCTTTCCTAAAGTAAGTCTTCCCAGCATGTGTTTTCCATTTGTATTCTCTTTTCCTCCCACTCAGCCATTCGCAACATTCTCTTGGGAAGTTGCAAGAGCTATTAAAGGATGTGTGATATTATTTCATTAAAACAGATCATCCTATTAAATAAAGCCATTTATACTTTGACGTCTCCCTAAGTGCATCTTATATGTTCAATGGACTTGCAGAAAGATATTTACACATATACCAAAGTATTTCATAGGGCTTCTTTGAAAGGCTACATAGCGAAATATAGTACTTTGTGTAACAGGGTAAAAAGCCCATTGACTGTGGTGAGTTGGGTCACTTTGAAGATGGTGGATTTTGCTGCGCCGTGTATTTTCTATGGGATTCTGTACCTTTCAATTTGGGTACCTCCCTTGAGGTTACAAGGTCAGCATTTAGAAGACAGAATTCTCAGTGCCTCTCATAGTTCTGAGCTGATATATTGGATTTCTCACTTTGTCCTTTGCTTTTGAATCATCCTTTGGTCTCTTCCTCAAAATGTCTTGCCCTTGGCTTGTCTCAGTGGCTTCCTTTACTTTGCTCTTTGGAGCCAACTCTGGGTTGTTTTTCTTGATTATGACTTGTCGTTACCCTCTGAAGTCCAGAGCTATCATAGCAGAGCCCATAAGACCTGGTCCCCCTAAGTAGTGATCAATGGCAAGTCACAGTGCAACTGCTGGCTTAGGTGAATGCCGTGCTAGGTTAGGAAAGCAGCATTGGCAATGAATTATTACAGTTTATTTGTAATAGTGAGACTCTCAGAAACGGAATCACTCATAAGGATCAACTATGTATTAATTAGTAAATATGTAAAATATTTTAAATAAAATATATTGGGTGAGTGTAGAAAAAAGAAAATCCGAAAGACTGACAGCACATCCTGACACCTTTGCTTCTCAGATGGGGTGACCAAACTCCAGAGATAGTTTAAAAGGAGCCATCCTCCTTTTCTCCTCGGGAATAATGAAATGAAGAAAAAAATGTGAAGAGGACACATTTTTCAAGATGTTTAAAAACCAAACCAGCTACCATCGCATTAATTCTGACTCAGCATGACCCTGTAGGACAAGGAGCAGAGCTCCCTGAATTTCCGAGGCTGTCTATCTATCCTGGAGGAGTTTGCCTCGTCTCCCCGTGGCAGCGGGGCTGGTGGACTCCAACTGCTGACCTACCGGTTAGAAGCTCAACTTGTAACTCATGTTGCCACCAGGCTCGTCAAGATATCTGAAAGCATTTAACAAATATTTTCCTTCATAATAAGAAAATAAATGTTCATTCTAGGAAAAGATGACTTCCCAAAAGCTGGGTGAAGGAAACAACAATGATCAGTAATCCCTACAGAGAGGAGAAGCGTGAACAACTTGGCAATTATATGTTCAACAGGCTTATTACTTAGTTACCCAGGCTCCTGCTATGATTTGAAGCAATGTTTCTTAAGGTAGCTCTAACAACTTGTAAATAAATATTCCTACAAAAGTACCTGTAATAGTAATCATTACTTTTCCTAAATCTAAATGTCATTTTTTTTTCTTTTAGTGTAGTTCTTAATTGAAAGCTTTAGTCCTTAGGTTGATTAGTATACAATGTTGATTATTTCAGTAACAAAATCTTAACATCAGTTAATTGAAATTCTAATTGATGAAAAGTGAACAATGCATCAATTATAAATTCAACAAGTAATTTTAATTTGATGTTGCCATTGATATCAACCTGACAATAGCTTTTGTATTACATATTGTTAGTCCGTATAATATTTTCCTCTCTTGGGAGCTGTCAGTTATGGTTAGTAATGACAATATTAATATGTCAGTGAAAAACAAGCAGGGATTTTAATGCTATTAACATACACAGTGTGATCTACTTTGGAGCTCTAAAAATGAATAACCACACTTTGCATGTTACATACTTCTCTTTTTATCAATATTTTCACTGGTTATAATTACATACATTATTAAACCTATATGATTAGTAGTTTTCTTAAACAATGTGTTTTATAATTGGAACTGCCATTCAACAAATAGCTTTTATGCTTTAACATGTCTTATAAGCCTCAACTATATTGAATATCTGTAGTAATTAAAATTGTTCTGCACTTGAATTGAAAACTATGATAAATTGAGGTGCTTGTAAAATTACTGAAATCATCCATGATATGATTTATTTCTATTATAGTTCATTAAAGGGGTTCACATTAATTACATAAACAAAAGTAAACCGGCTTTTTAGGGTAAAATGGATTGTTTTATTTGAATATTTATCTCATATTTTAGACTCAAAGATGGCATCTTGATAATTCAGCATGCAAGCAAAAAGTCAACAATCATTGCTTCTTGTGTTCCATTTTACACATACACGGGTTTATCCCAAGGGAAAACTTTGATCAGTGGTTGACCTGCAGACCAGCTCTCTCAATTAAATCCTTGTCTCTGCTTAGTTAGGATATCTTCAAGAAAAATGGTCTAATGAAAACTGACTTCCCAGAGAATCTATTGGGTTGGTTAAATTCAAGTGAGAGACTTCAGCTCAGAAGATGGTGGCAGCCGTTCCTGGGATTTATTTAGTTTCTCAAAAGAGAGACAGTGATCATGGGGTGGAGGCTATAATGAAGAAGTTTTACATATTTTGAAAAATACAGGGGGAGAAAAAGACCAGCAAATTAAAAGAGCATGATTTGAATGCCCTAAGGATTCTAAAATGGCCATTTTGATGCTGTGTAAATAAAAAAAATTCAGAATTCTTTGGGGATAGGGTTAGAAAGATGGACTCACCATGTGGGGAAGTGTTTCAAACTATATGGGCTACAGATATGTTGAGAAACAACAACTTCACATTTGGTATTTGTGTTTAATAAAAAAATAATTTTTGTAGAAATTTTTTTGACTCACCTTCATATATCTTGAAGTTGTCAAAGATCCTAAGATCCAGAAAATGACCACCTGTGTTGAGTTGGAAGTCATTCAGCTCTGTGTCAGCTAGATTATGGGCTCAATTTTAGGGTGCTAATGGCAAGTTCTCTGATGGAAATCATAACCTAGCTGCCATTTCATTTTTGTTGCCATTTTCTTTTAATATTGAAGGCTGTAAGTCATTTTTGAGTTAAAATATAAAAGCTTTCATCATGATCCACAATAGCTTAACACCAAAGAATTTAGCTTTCTTTTTACATTTTATTAGACGGTTAGAAAAATTTTATCATTGTTTTTCATGACAAGAGGAGAAGATGCTCAAATGGAAGATCCAGGTTTTGTTTTTTCATTTTCCTGGGTGCATCTTTACTCTCTTATTAGACTTCATTTTTTTAAATTCCAAATTTAAGAAGTCAGTGTCACCATGAGTGCACTCTTAACCTTCCCTAAGTGCAAAATGAACACTGGGTGCCCACTAGGTGATCTTCCTGGAAGACAGGAAGAAAAAGATGTTGCTAGTTGCCAGTGAGCCAGCATTAAGTCAAGGTCATCCAAAGGACAGTACATGTTGCCAGATATTGTGGCGTCTTCATCCTCCGTGGTATGGTCAGGTCTAGGGTGTCTCTGTAGATTTTGAGTGCCTTTCCACCTACAGAACTCTATCAATCAGTGCTCCACCACTACTCAGACAGTCTCCGCCAGCTAAGGTTTCTATGTAGATAGCATGACCTGTTTAGCCTACTCTGTCTAAATTGAGAAGCTCCACTGAGACCTGTCTATGATGTGCGGTCATATTTGAACGAATGATGGCACGACTCTGCAGGGCAAGGTAGAACAGCACCTGTGAGTAGAGAGCCAGCTCTTTCTCGGGAAGAGCACCTGGTTTCAAACTGCTGACTTTATGGTGAGCGCTCAATTTATAACCCTTATGCCACCGGGGTCCTGCCAACAGCATAGCAGCATGCAAGCCACCACAGTAGACCAAACCCACCAGAATAGACTACACTGATAGACTGATGATGGATAGAAAACATAGTTTTAAACTAAACCATTTTCCAGGTCACAGGCCCGTAATACATAGTGTTCATGGATATATATGTATCTTAAATAAACTCTTCTAAATGTCCATTCTGATATATGCATTACCTTAGCCACCAAATCGCTAAACATGACAATTCATAGTACTTACTCTTCAAAAGTTCTGTTTATCATGAGCAATGGGTTACTAGTTAGGTAGGCTTGAATGAGCAAGTAGACACTTTAGAGAGGAGGTCAACTTTTAGTCAAGGCCCCATGGATTGATGAGAGTCATCAGATCCGAAGGAGCAAAGGCTTTGCCTTTGTGAGGCGAGGAGCCTTGAACTTCTTAGAGAGAGAAATCCTATGGAAACCTGGGAACTTTACTATCTATGAAGAATCAAGGAAGGTCAGTTTAGGGTCTGGCAACTTAAAATTAAGTGATTTCCCCAAAGTCATATTAGTATCCAATACCTGGGAGAAGATTAAATACCAGAATTTTTGACAGTTTATTGTTAAATACTGTAATTTACTAACATAAAAGGTGTACCAAAATACGGTCCGGAGAAAGTGTACGCAGAGTGGTGGATCCTTAGCATTATGAGGGGAAAGTATGTATTGCAATGTTAAACCAGCTTTAATTTTAGTTTATGAATGATAGACATTTTTGCACCCTAGGCAAAAAGAACTTTTCACAGTACAGGTATTTTTTTGATGTGTGAATTAAAATATAATGCTAATTAATACTGCTGGGTCACAAGATTAAATATATAATTCATGCTGCCAGTTACAAAACATCTGCAGAGAGCAGTGAGATTAACCTCATGTATATACAAAAAATGTATCTTTGAGGCTCAGAATATAGATTACATATTAAGCTATGGGAACACTCAAGGGGGTGCCAATGTCCTCAAAGGATATGCGGTTTTGAGTTTAACTGATTAGAGACCTTGCTGCTCTAACGCCATCGTGAGAGCTTTCGTGAATGCGCTATCGCTGAAAGGTTTGCACGGATACGGAGAGAAGCCTAATAGACAATTGCAGTTTGAGTTCAGGATGTCGCTTTCAGACGACCTGCAGAGTTCCACAGCTGCCGTGAGCAGTATTGTTACCCTTCGGTAGCAACAATTTGTTAGAACTGAGGGCTGCTGGTGAATTATTGATATATGGGCTCTTGTAATTAAACACTTCCTTCTATTTTAAGATGGGCTTTCAAAGTGAAAAAAAATTGCTTTTCTTCCTGACTGTTTACAATAATTATTAGCATATCGTGAGGAAACACACACTAGTTGGACAACATGTACCAGAGAAGGATCTTGAAAAATGCTTAAAAAAGTTATCTGAAAATATATCATAGAAAAATTATAGATGCAGAAATTAGAGCAAACACATTTAAGAACTGAAATGTATGTAAAAATGTTAAATTTTCCAGTCAAAGGATAGAGATTATCCACTTAAGGAAAAGCTAATTCCAGCTCTTTAAGGTATATAACATATTTCACATACCATTTAGGACTATCAAAAGTAGAAATATTTATATCAGAAAAGCTAAAAATTGACAAAAATAATTAAGTAGGACATTTTATTTAATATAGATGCTTGCAATTTGTAAACATATATCCATCAGTAATCATTGGTTTTAAAACATTAATCATCATTTTAGGCATCAATATGTAAAGTAAAAAAATTGTATTAATGTTTTAATTGTAATAATACAATATTAAACTCAGAACTCACAAACATTTCTTGAAACTGACAGATCAAGTAGACATAAATTTGATTCATGATAGAGACATATACACAAATATAAAAATTATTCTCCACTGATGCAGTCACTGAATATGGACTTGGATGTAAACCTCAGGAGCACCCCATCCTATAGTATGCTTATTATCCCCACACGTAATGCATCATAATAAATTAATTTTGTTTTTGGATCTTTATGTCATTCATTTAATCATAACTTTACGTAATCAAAATCTTCCTTCTGGCTTTGCATAATTTAAATTTTTTTCCAGAAAAGTTAAGGTGGTGGGACAGAAAGAGTTGATTCCAGAAATCATGGCCAAATTTTGTGCTTAGGCATTTCTCACAGGGTAAAAATTTATCTGGGGCCCTAATACATAGACAATACAAGATATGTTTCTATTCTGCTGCAAGATTTACAACTATATGCATTATGATGAGAGTTTCACGAAATCACAGTCAATAGAGCATCAGTCAGAAATATCAAAGCAGACTCTCTTTCTACATGCAACCAAGAAACCCATACTAGAGCTCCATTAGTTATTTAGCCATCTGTTAGAGAAGCTCAGAAGTTTGTCTCAAAGGCAAGCATAATGAATTTATTAAAAAATTAAATCAGTGTTTTTCTAATATAAAGAGAAGACTAAGTAATGTAAAATTCCCAATCCTCACCCAGAAGAATGTATGTTGTCAATGCATTCTGAATTTAACTGTGAATAAAAATTCTTATGAAATCTGAGTTCTTTCTTATATTTATAGTATAATGCAGAGAAATTTTAAATGAAGAACAAAAAGGGGTTCCTGTTGCCAGGCGCCATCCTCTCTGTTCTAATGCTTAACGACCCTGGGATAACTGAAGACAACACTGCCCGGTCCAGCTCCATCCTCACAATTGCTCCTATGCTTCAGCCCCTCGCTGCAGCCATGGTGCCAATCCGTCTCCTTAGGGCCTTCCTTTATTTTCGCTGCCCCTCCACTTGACCAACATGATGTCCTCTCCAAGGACTCCTCTTTCCTGACAACATGTCCATTGTATGTGAGATGAAGTCTTTCCATCCTTGCCTCTAAGGAGCGCTCTGGCCAGATTTCTTCAAAGACCATTTGTTTTGTCCCTCGAGCAATCCATGATGCTTTCAATATTCTTGTACAGCACCATCATTCCAATCCATCGGTTCTTCTTTGGTCTTTCTCTCTCAACGTCCAACTTTCACAAGCATATGAGGCAACTGGAAATACTGTGGCTTGGGTGAGGCACACCTTAGTTCTAACAGTAACATCCTCGCTTCACATCACTTTGAAGAAGTCTTGTGCAGTGCAGTGCTGCTTTTGGCCTCTTGAAGGTTGCTTGCATGAACATTGATTGTGGAGCTAAGCAAGACAAAAATCCTCGACAACTTTAAGCTTTTCTCCATTTATCTTTATGTGACTTTTTGACCCAGTGAGGTATTGGGTCTTCTTGACATTGAATTGCAATCCATATGGAGGGGTGAAGTCCTTGTTCTTCATCTGCAAGTGCCTGAATTACTCCTCATTTTCATCAAGCACGATTGTGGAACGTTGTTTTAAGACTTCCTCCAATCCTGATGCTGAGTTCTTCACATAATTCACCTTCCATGATGATTTGCTCAGCATACTGATTGAATAAGTATGTTGAGAGAATATAATCCTGACACACACCTTTCCTGGTTTTAAACCATGCCGTATTCTCACACAACTGTCTCTGGATCCATGTGCAAGTTCAGCATGAGCCCAAGGAAGAGTCCTGGAATTCAAAATCTTCTTAGAGCTATTCATAGTTTATTGTGGTCCACAAAGTTAACAACCTTTGAATAATCAATGAAACACAAACAATTTTGGAGATGTTCTCTGCTTTCAGTCAAGATCCATCTGATATCAGCAATGATATCCCTTGTTCCACATTCTCTTCTTAATCTGGTCTGAACCTCCGGCAGCTTCCTGTCAATGTACTGCTGAAACCATTGTTGGATTATCTTCAGCAAAATTTTACTTGCATGCCATATCAATTAAATTGTTCTATAATTTAGCCTTCCATTGGGGGTCACCTTTCATTGGAACAGGTACAGGTATGGATCTCTTCCAGTCAGTTGGTCAACTAGCTCTCTTCCAATGTTTCTGGCATTGACTTTCATTGGCATGTTAAATCATTTCAATTGGTATTCCATCAATTCCTGGAGTCTTGTTTATGGCTAGTGCTTTCAGTGCACTTTGAAGTTCTTTCTTCACTACCATCTGTTCTTGCCCATTCATCTCCTAAATTGTGCAATGTCAACTAAATTTTTTGGTACAGTGACTCTGTATTCTTTCCATATTCTCTTGATGCCTCCTGCATCGTTCGATGTTTTCCTCTAAATTCTTTCAATATTACCACTTGAGAATTGCATATTTTCTTGAATTCTTTCAGTTTAAGATATGATGAGTACGTCCTTCCTTTTTGGTCTTCTAACTCTAGGTCATTGCACATAATGTAGTAATATTTTACTTTATCTACTTGAGGTGTCCTTTGAAATTTTCTATTCAGCTTTTAACTTCAGCATTTGTTCCATTTGCCTAAGCTATTCCCCAAAAGAGCAAGCGTCAGATTCTCTCCAACATTCACGTTGATCTGTTTCTTCTTCCCTCTCTTTAGAATGAACTTCTGCTTTCTTCACGAATGACGTTCATGAAGCTCTCTCGGAGCTCATCAGGTCTTCTGTCAATAGTGCTCGATGCAGCAGTTCTGTTCTTGAGACATTGCTGAAACTTAGGAGACAGACTCAAGATAATACTGTGGCTCTCTTTGAGTCCTTTTCATTTTCTTGAGCATCAACCTGAAAGTGCATGTGAGCATTTGCTGGTCGCTTCCATTACCAGCTCCTGTCCTAGATTTAGCTACTGATTTGAAGTTTCTTTCACGGATGTAGTCAACCTGATTTCCATATATTCAACCTGGAACAGTCCATGTGTGTGGTGTCTTGTGCTACTGTAAAAAAACTTGCTGTGAACAATTGGTTGGTCTTTCATAATTTTATTACACAATCTCAAGTTTCTTTGTTCTCACCAGGGCCGTATTTTCCAACTACTGTTACTTGCTGGTTCTTTCCAACATTTGCATTTCAATCACCAGTATTTTTTTTAAACGTTTTATTAGGGGCTCATACAACTCTTATCACAGTCCATACATATACATACATCAATTATATAAAGCACATCTGTACATTCTTTGCCCTAATCATTTTCTTTTCTTTCTTTCTTTTCCCTTTTCTTTTTTTACATTTTATTAGGGACTCATACAACTCTTATCGCAATCCATACATATACATACATCAATTGTATAAAGCACATCCATACATTCCCCAATATTTATTAATGCATCTTGATTGTATGTTTGATTAGATGGATGACATTCATAGAATTCTGCAATGTCTTCTCCACTTGTTTCCTGGATTGGTGAATAAATAGGAATGGTAGTTGCATTGTTCGGATTTCCTAGAAGGTGGAGAGATGTGATCCTATCACAGAACAACTGTACTTCAAGGTAGCTCTTGAAATGTCATTTTTGACAATGAATGCAAAGTCATTCCTCCTGATTGTGTCATTCTCGGCAAGTAAACCATATGATTTTCTGATTCAAATGGGTCTATAGCAATTCATTTCAGCTCACTAATGTGTAGGATTCCAATATTTATGCATTCCTTTTCCTTTTTCGAGATTTTCCAGCTTTCTTAGCTTCTTCATACCTTCCATGTTCTGATTATGAGAACATTTCACAGCTGTTTCTCCTCACCCTGAGTTGTGCCTCTTCAGCAACAAAGATCCCAAAGGTTCCACTCCCCCCGGATTTACTCCCTTCCAGTCACCATGGTCAATTCTCCTTGGAGGAGACAGCAGCTCCATAGTCACCTTTGTGGTGCTTTCTCACCTCAGGGAGCCATCCTCAGGCACGGTCTCTGACAAGGCTGTGCTTCCATTCGGTAGGCCTTCGGTATCTGGCAATATTTTGATGCTGTGCCTAAGGGTTTCAGCACATAGTCCTCTTATGTGCAGCCTGGTCCCTCTAGACATCTGGAGACATTGATGATGCATGTTCAATTTGGGTGTTTCTGCTGACAATCTAAATAATAGTGACAGAGCTTCCAGCATCCCAGCACCACACAAGCCACCATTATATGACAAACTGACAGATAAGTGGTGGGAGAAACGTGATAGGGTTATGGAAATTAAATAAGGAGATGCGCTTGTGTTGAAGTTTTTATACATTTATTTTAAAATTCTCAATCCTTTGTGTCCTAAATCAAGAACTCCTAGTGGCACAATGTTTAACTCAGACTGAGAAGTGTCATTTGAATCCTATAGGAGTTTTGCATGAGACAAATATAGCAATTTACTTTGTCAAGTTTAGAACCTTGGAAACCCTAAAGGGAGGTTCTACTCTGTCCAAAAGTGTTTACTATGGTTTTGATCCGACCTGTTGAAAGTGGGTTTTATTGAGTTTGATATTCTAGACAAAACCAATGAAAAATACTTTTCATGACATTTACACTTTCATATTTTGGACACAATTATTTGCTTTAAAGGAAGCATATATAATACCCTACCTGTCTTAATAATTCTTCATGAATTATTGATATATTTGAGATGCAGGAAATAATTTTTGAAAGTCATTTTAAAATTCCACCTTTAAATCAAACCAGAACTTGTGGCAATATGTTCAGACATGGTATGTTGAATTTATAGAATGTGCACCAATCGGTGAGACCTTGTCTCACATTCTTGGGACCTGTTGTCAGGACAGGCGAGTCGCTGAAGAAGAACATCATGCTTGGTTAAGTAGAAAGGCAGCAAATGAGAAGATGGCCCTCTCAGAGATGGACTGACACAGTGGCTGCAAGAGTGAGATCAAGCATAGAAACAAATGGGAGGATACAGCAGAACTGAGCAGTGGTTCCTTCTGTTATGCACAGGGTCGCTATGGGTCAGAGCTGATTCTGTAGCACCGAAAGACAACACAAATAGGGTATCTTCAATAATGATAACTTCGTTTTGATAAAGAGGATGGCAGTTGATGAAAATTATCAGGCTGTTGGTTCTGAAACAAGAGTATAATTTTATCATGTATTTGTGTGATGGTTGATTTTAGACTCAGCTAGCTATGATTCTCATTGGGTTGGCAGATATTGAGCTAATTGCTCTTCTATACTAACACTATAATATACAATACTATTCCTCCATTCAGTGATCTGATATGAGCAGTCAATTCAATGAAAGTCAATCAGTTTGAAAAAAAAGTTGAGAGACAATCAGTTTCCTTGAGTGTGTTACTCACATCTAATATATATGAAAGTTCTTGCAAAGCTTGATCTCTTTTGACCCTGCATTGTACTCGTCACTCCTTGACTCTGGTTCTTGGGATTTGAGCCACCTGCCTGTTGTTTAAACTGCCAACTCTGGGCTTGTCAGCCCTGCAACGTGTTCTCCAGCCTGATACCTAATCTGGGGATTTGGGATTGCTAGCCTCCATCACGTTATTACACACACACACACACACACACACACACACACACACACACACGTTTCTTTTATGCTATTACTCAAGAAAACCTAAGAATATTTCTAACTATTGAAATGTAGCATTAAGAGCATATTGTTGGTAATAAAAATAACTGAGTGCCTATAACATACCACAAAATGATATAAGAAGTTTATATGTATTCTAGACACTGTCATAAATAAACCTTTGAAAGTCACACTAATAAGATATTTTTAACCATACTTTATTGATGATAGAACTGAATCCCACCTAAGATTACTATTTTGATTTGTAATTATGTAGTAATTATCAGGAAATGTCTGGTTGGTGCAACAAGATAATGTCCTTTGCTGCTAACTGCAAGATTGGAGGATTGAGTCCACCCACAGGAAGAAGAAAAATACACTCAACAAGTTGACAATTGGAGACTTTTGCTCACAGTTCTACTCTAATATGAAGAGGATACCATGACTAAAAATCAACTAGATGGCAACTGGCAGTGATTATCACGATCTGATGCAAAAATTATTATTTCTGATTTCTGATTGCAGGGGCAGTGAATTATTTAATAGGGCTATTCAAGCCAAAGTCTATAACTCCCACTAAATAGCCTTTTCCAGCTTGGCTTTGATAAGAAAGCTGTGGGAAGACACTGATGGGATTCACCTGTGAGTAATTGTGAACAGAATTCTTTGGAATGACATCCTGTTCTGTATAAAATGAACTCTCTGAGAAGCAGGACTAGGAATCTCATTCCAGCAAGATCCAGGAACGGAGCACATCCTCTAGCCATTAGATTCCTGCAATTACCCTCCTGCTTCCGGAAGACTGCTACAACGTCAGAGGAGCAGCACCAGAACCTAGAGCCTGGAATACTAGGATGGATGTCTTAGCCTATCGGACCAGTCAAGATGAGTGCCTTTGTGCAGGAGGCAGGCTCGTGGAGTGGGTGCCAGTGGGCAGTTCACTGGGGCAGCTGGGTTTGCTGACTCATGGGGCTGAAGACCTTCAGGTTCAACGTGCCAGAAGAGTGGTATACTCCATTGGACATTTATTTGCAGACCTGAAAGAACTTTGTAACATACCCTGATAAACAGTCCTCTTGAACCTTTCTCACTGGCCTCACAACTTGTATTCTTCCTTACTACACTGTTGAGTCATGCAGTTTGTGCATGTTCTGTGAGTCCTGTGCAGCCAATACCCTGGCGATTAGAACCTAGAGATGAAGTTGAAAAAACGACAGGACTATGTGCTGGGTGATTCGGCTTTTGTCCTGAGAGGCCGGGAAGGTGACACTTTGTCTCACAAACGTCGGAGAGGATGTCAGCAGAGAGCCATCCCTGGAGAAGGCCGTGAATACAAGGAAGGCCCTCAACAAGCTGCCTTGAAACAGTGTTTGCCCGAATGGGCTCAGCCGTGCGTGTCCGGCACAGGGCTGAGCAGTGTTCCCTTGGATTGGTCACCGGGCGGCTAGGAGTGAGACGAACACCAACAACACGGTGGCACAGCTTGATGGAAAATGGAATGAGTCGTTGTGAAGTCAGACAACCAAAATTCAATAGAAATGCCCTGTTCCATTTTAGAGGAATTATCTATATATTCAACTAATGGTTATGGAAGTTGTTTTATAGTGTAGCCTTCTGCCATTTTTACAATTAAAAGTCTTTGGATTCCACTATGTCCATATCCAAAATGATGAGATCTTCCTATTCAGGATCCAAATCATATAAAAATTGGATAAATTCAATCTTCGCTGTATTGGTTCCCTCCGCGAAGGGAAGAAAACTGATTTGACACATCTGTATTTGTCAGTCAGCAAGATACTTCCATGGTGTCAGAAGTAAACTTAGAAAGCTCTATTGATTTAAGATGTGTGGTTTTAAATATTTTGCTGCAGAATATCCTATTTTCAATTATATGACAGCTATTTCAGCAATACAAATAATGGGTAAAACAGATATTTTTTACTACATATCATGAAAGAACAATCCAATTTATGTAATTTGATTGAAATAGCATTCAGTATTTTAGCCTTTCCTTACAATAACCTGATTCTTTTCTGAGTTTTTCTGGACCTTTTAATATTAGTACAATTCCATGGGCATATGTGTGTCTATTAGTTCCTTAACATATCCCAACCAGCATGCACACAACTGATTAGTGGCACTAGAACCTATTTTATAAAACTGTGATTGGATCAATTTTAAGATAAATGTTTAATACTCAGTTCATGAAGTTACAGTAAGCCACTATATGCTAAAGCTGTATACATAGGTGGCTGTGAGATTCCTGAAGCATGCAATAATTATTTTATTGTCTACTAAATGTCCTAATGAAACATTTACTATATTAGATATACATATTTTATAGTTACAGCAAAATATTATGATATTATTTGGGGGATATTCTGATTCTCCACATTAGATACTTTTTATAACTGGTTAAGTAAGTGGCTTTACATTGAATTAATTTTGATCAATTATGCTCTCAAGTTAAATGATGAAATTGACAGAGGGTTTTTGCCCTGGTGCCATCGTGGTTGGCATTGGGGTGTGGACACAAAGGGCAGCATTTGAAACCAGCCGCAGCTCTGAAGGAGAGCAATCCCGGGGCAGTTGTCCTGCTCTGTAGGGCCAGCATTGACTCGAATGCACTGAGTTTGAGTGCTGCCCAAATTAAAAGAGTACCAGGCAAATGACTTTCAACAGTGGCATCAAACAGGTAATATCTGTAATGACACCATCTTGTGCTTCATATCATAAGGAAGATTATATATTCAGGCTTGAATATTTATACATATTGCTCTAGCTGGCTTGTTCAGGTGCACTAGAAATGTAATTTGACTGCAATATAGACTAAAAATAAGTAAAATGAAAATTATGAACACTAATATCGATTTTAAAATATTTTTCAAGGTTGGAAAGATGTTCTCAAAGGATAATATTTTAAAAGGCAATTATAATAATATCTTGCTCATCCTCATTTGTTAATTCTCATTCCCAACTGTAAATAAAATTTATATCTTGAATTAGTTTCACAGACAGCAATGATATCAAAAGTAGGAATAACCAATGATAGAATTTGTATGTAAAATTGCTGGTAACCATTCTCTTGGAGTGCCATGCATGGTGCTTCTCTTAATTTCCATTGGGGCACCTTTCATTCTGGCTCCTTTCTGCCTTTGTTTTCTCCTTTTTTCCTGTTTTCTCATCTTCCCCCCATTTTTCTCATTCTTTTCCTTCTTCCATTTCCACTTTTATTTCCGTTTGTCTCTTCTTTATTTGGAGTCAGGTTTTCACAAAGATATATTGAGGTAGTTTATTGTGCCAACCTGGACGATAAACACATGTGGGGTTAATTGAAGGGCGGAGAGATAAATGGCTCCTTGAGCCTTGTCTTTCGAGTTCTCGGGTCTCTTGCTCTCTTATGGTCGGACCAGGGTACAGCTGCCTTAGCAGTTCCCTGCTTTACCTGGTGAGGCTCACCTCCTGCAAGACATCTCTGAGGAGAAGCCGCATGGACCTACCCCGATGCAGCCCTGGGTGCCGGAGCACCCGTACGGAGACCCTTGCCAGTGCTGAGATGCTGACATGTTCACTGATTTGGCTTTCCTCCTACAGTCGGCATCATTCCATCTGTTTTGTGAGATGGAGGAGGACTTTGTGGATTGGTGTTGGACATATGGGTTAATGGGTTAGTGTTGGACTTGTGGGCTTGGCCAGCACTGGGTTGGGAGGTTTTCTTGATGCGCACTTACCCTTTATATAAAATTCTCTCTTATACATGCATTTCTGTGTATTTGTTTCTCTAACATACCCAAACACATATATATTTAATAAATATTCTCTCTATATTCTAAAAATTACAGTTATTGTTATATAAATGCTTCAAGTGCATCCAATTGTAAGTCCTTCAAATTCCATTTCATATATTTAAAATTACATTAGTTAAGTGAGTATGTGCATACAATTTTTCATTCACTTTTGTGTATCTATAATGAATCCAAGAGACAAAATTGCACGTTAGTCTTCCGCTCGACCAGAATCAGTGTGAATCACTCTATGGTAAAGTGCGCAGAATAAGGAAAAAGTTGGGGTCCTTGTGTTGGACAAGTTACTTTATGGCAGACTCATGCTGCTCAGTATCCTAGGTAATTTTAGAGTCTTAAGATTTCACTGACAGAATTAGCTAAAGGAAAATTAAAGAAAATTAAAACACAGTCATTGGGTCTTTTAGTATCAATGCCTTATTTTGGTGGGAGTAAAGGACTTCTTTGCTAGATCTATGTCTTATTCTAGTAGAAAAATATAGAGTCTTTGCTGATGCTGCACTCACACTATTCCACATTGTGTCTATCACACTGTGGATAGAGAAAAGTACGTGGCTATGGAAAATATAGAAATAATGCAATGATATGTATCCTTAAGGCTTTCTTTCATGATACTATTAGTTAGAATATTAATGAAGTACAGATGGCAGTAAAGAATGCTGAGCTACAGGGTATGCAGACATTGGCTATGAGAGTGAAGGTTATGTTTCAGCTTTGCTGAGTGATCATTCGCCATAACCTGAGACTTATGTAAGGAAGTAACTTGACAGTTACGTCATTTTTTTTCTAGGTATATACCAATGTAACTTGGGGGTGACATCATGATGTAATCACCTTCCATTGTGTGATTTGATTTGGCCACCCTCCACCTCTGTGCCATACCTGTTCTACAACAATGACCTGCTCTCTGGAGCTCTCCCATGGCGATAAGGGAGGAGCGCATAGATTTGGAAATTTGAGTGTCTTCCTTTATTGTACTTTGGATCCAGTTTTAAAAGTAAAAGTGAAGCCAAATATAGGTAAAAATGGATTTAAGAAACTCTAATAAAATTGGAACATGTGTAGAGTCTTCCAAGCAAGAAGGACATCTTGACTAAATGGAATCTGGTGGAGCACTGTGTGCTTTCGTTCACCTCTGAATTATTATTTATTTTAATTTCTTTGCTCCAAATGACTATCATGTAAAAGCTGTCACTAAGTCCTAAACACTTCCTCCTTAACTCTAATTCTATCCCTCACTTTATGATTGCTGTGTAACTGGGAATGGCCTGCAGTGTCACAGTATTAATATGTTAGTATTATAATTAAATCAGAGTAAAAATTACTTTATTAGGTTATTTGTGTTATGCCCTAAACCATTTTTTGAATGTAGGGCTGACTTCACTTTTATCTGTTTAGTTGAAAGACATTGCATATTTGGCACAGAGATTTATGAAGAAAATACTCTTTTTTTTTACATGAGGGGGTAATACATTTAGGTCCTTTGAAATGATGAGGGGGTTTCCAAAACGTCACAGGAAATTACATTATCTTTGAATTCTGCTTCCTAAGAACTGCCTGAGGCCCCCCTACCCCCATATATAGACCCCATAAAAGTGCTTGGGAATGACATGTTGCTGTTAGGTGCTGTTGAATTAGTTCTGACTAATGGCAAGCCTATGTGCAATAGAATGAACTATGTCCTATCTCCCTGTTTTTGTGATGTTTGAACAGATTGTTGCACACATTGTGTCAGTCCATCTCCTTGAAGGTCTTTCTCTTCTGTGCTGTCCTTCTTCTTTACCAAACGTGATCTCTTTTTCCAGGGTCTGGCCTCCCCTGAGAACATGCCCAATGGATATGATATGAGATCCTGCCAACCTCTCTTCTAAGGAGTTATACTTCTTAAATCAGATTTATTCTTTCTTATTATTCTTAGACAGCACTATAATGTAAATGCATTGATTCTTTGGATTTTCTTACTCAGTATCCAACTTGCTTATGCATATAAGGCAACTGAAAATACAATGGCTTGGGTCTACCTTAATCCTCATAGTGATATTCTTGTTTTTCCATACTTTAAAGCAGTGGTTCTCAACCTGTGGGTCATGACCCCTTTGGGGGTCAAACAACCCTTTTACAAGGGTCACCTGATTCATAACAGTAGCAAAGTTACAGTTATGAAGTAGCAATGAAAATAATTTTATGGTTGGGGGTTACCACCCTGAAGAACTGTATTAAAGGGTTGCGACATCAGGAAGGTTGAGAACCACTGCTTTAAAGAGATCTTGTGCAGCACATTTGCCCAATGCATTCCTTCCTTTGTTCTCCTGACTCCTGCATCCATGAGCATTAACAGTGAATCCAAGTAGTATGAAACCCTCAATTAATTCAATCTAATCTCTCACTTTCACCATACGTCACCTGAATTTCAAGAACATTTAAGGCATAAATTTGACATTGAACATGAATGAGATAATATCTTAGGAGCTGTGGGATGACATCAAGAACATCATACATGAAGAAAGTAAAAGACTATTTTAAACAGTTATTAAAAAGATGGGGAAAATGGTAAGATCGAAGTAAATGGCAGAGGTGACTCTGAAATATGCTCTTGATTATACGGCAGCTAACGCAAACCATCTATAATTAGAACCAGCAAAAAATGAATCAGTAATTTGCAGAGAATGCCGATGATGTTTAGAGTGTTGTCCACTACACATACCTGGATGAAAGTAATGGTGGAGTCTGCCCTATAAGTCAGGAGACAACTTGACATTTCTTTTGGGATGTGGCCCTTTGTATAAGAGAGAGGCCCTAACCTGAGCTGAATCTCTTTTCCCCTTTGCCTTCTGCTGCATCTGATCCTGTGTCTGGTTCATGGGTTTCCTTTTGTTTCACCTGCCAATTGATCCCCCAAACCCTTATCCCCTGATGATCTTGGATTTATGTGGCCTTCTTCAAATTCATTTACCTCTGGATCTACCATCCTGTGACCTTCCTACTTCTTCATCCTACTTCCTGTTCATCAGCTTCCACTGCTATTTAAGTCAGAGAAGCATTCAGCTTCCATCTGACCTATAGACTTGAACCAGTTTGTACTTACCTATTTCCACAACTGTGTAAGCCATTTTTATCTATCTATCTATCTATCTATCTATCTATCTATCTATCTATCTATCTATCTATCTATCTATCTATCATCTATCTAACTTTCTGTCTAACTAACACAATGCCCTACTTCAAAATCTGTAGGATAGTAGGTTATGATCCAATTCATCCAGGGGTGGGTCCGTCCTGCTGCAGGATTCTGAAAGAGAGCCAAAGTCAATGAGTGGCTTGTGTGGAGGATTGGGGTGGTGGTTCAAAAGCACCCCCCATCACATAGCTGGTGCTTGGATTCCTAGATTCAAAGTTATTGTGATTAGTATTGCTCAAATGAGTGATTCTGACTTCCGTAATGATTTAATATGTTTCTGGGGTGGAAGAAAATTAAAGCATGCACTAAATACACAGACATTTTATTTAAACTGGTGTAAAATGGACTGCTCAGAAAGTGACTGAGGGACAAAGGACATATTCTACCTCAGGGAAATTCGAAGTCTAAAATAATTCTATTAATAACAAAAAATCTGTCTGTATATTTCCCAATCACATAATTAAATAAATGATTTTAAGTGACCCAGTGAAAGGTCAAAATATAATTTTAGATTTTTAGGATCAAAGCTTCTACCTTGAAGATCAAAATCCATGGTCTTAGTCTATTTTTATTCCTTACATCTGATCTAGTACTTTGATTGCTATATTTGTGATTTACATAATGTTACTTTGGTGAACTGCCAACTTAAGGTTGATGAAATTATGGATAACTTTTCATGTCAGATGGTAGACTTATCCAGATGTAGCATCCAGGGAGCATCAAACAATAAATTGAAAATGTCAAATTGGAATTTTATTTTCATTTCTATTTTTTAAAGTTTCTTATGGCATTCAGGAATCTGGACAATGGAATCAGAGACATCTGAGATGAAACACAATAGTGCCTGAAAAAGTTCATTGAAAAATTAAATTATGTTTTAATTCCATTTCCCATGAACATTTTGCTCCAAGTTCCAAGTTCATGTGCTTGAAACTCTCTTAACATCAGTTTCTTTGTTCGTAATAGCATCTGCAAACATGATGGAATGGATTTGAGACGAAATAGTTGAGGTACTAGAAGGAATATGAGATGTACTTAATATGACTTTTATTATTATTACTAAATATGTCAGTTATAACATGAACAGGAATGTGTACACCCATGTCTATTACAGCACTGTTCACAATAGCAGGAAGATGGAAACAACCCAAGTTCCCTTTCAGTAGAATGGATAAAGAAATCTTGGTACATGTATACTATGTGATGGGGTATGCTTTTGAACCACCACCCCAATCCTCCGCACAAGCCAGGCATTGACTTTGACTCTTTCAGAATCCTGCAGCAGGACGGACCCACCCCTGGATGAATTGGATCATTACCTACTATCATTCAGATTTTGAAGTAGGGCATTGTGTTAGATAGACAGAAAGATAGATAGATAGATAGATAGATAGATAGATAGATAGATAGATAGATAGACAGATAGATCTGCATCACTAAAAACCAATAAAAAAATCATAGAGTACCTCCTGACATGGATGATTCTGGAGAACATTATATTGAGTGAATTCAGCCAAATTAAAAAAGGACAAATATATGAGACCACTATTAGGAGGGAAAAAAATATATATATACAAGATATAGACTTTCATTTCAATAGGAGCACCCAGGACTTTTAATATCCCTGTACATCTGCTTTAATAAGAAAAAGCTTAATTTTTCTAATCTCTGAATTTATTTGGAATAAAAAGATCATATTCTACTTCAAGCTGTTATTTCAGTCATATTACTTTTTTATGTGATTGATTCATGCATATATTTTCTAGATCAAGAGTTGACGTTCAGCAGTAATTTGCCATTCCTCCTCGTGATCATTTGATCTTCCCTGATGTTTAGCGTTCCTTTGTATGAAGATACTGTCTTCTCATTTACACAAATTGTCGGTTTTTTACTTCATTTCTGAACATGTTGTCTTATATAGGACTCTCTGAATACTGTGGAGCCCTGGAGGCATAATGGTTACACTTTGGGGTGCAATTCTCAAGGCTGGCAGTTCAAGACCACCAGCCACTCCATGAAGTTTTTCTGCTCTGGTAAAGTGTTATCTCAGGAAGCCCTGGGGTAGTTCTTCCCTGTCTCATGAGTCACTACGGGTCGACATCGACTCAATTGCAGTGAGTTGGTTGGACTGAGATCTGTGTAGTTACACAGGGATCCACAAACCTGAGGACCTTCTGTTTGGTTTTAGGCTATCCTATTGTTGTCTTTAAAAGTATTATAATATTTTTTAAAGACTCCACATTTTCCTCATTTTACAATGGATTTTTCAAATTGTGAATCTGGCTCTATATGTAAAGGAAAGTTAAAAAATATGGATATTATGGCTCTAGTTCATAAATGCATGGGCTTATTCCAAGAAAAACAAGTTTAAATCCATAGATGGCATCAGTTTTCAGTAGCATTTATTTTAGTCTTATTAGGATGCTTTCAAGAAAAAAAAACAATCAAAAAGTTGCAGGAAGATGAAATTTTTTTGATCAGCCTTTTGCAAGAACAGTTAATGAAGCAATTTTATGGAACAAACTGGGAACCCGGGTGATTTAGATGTACTAATACAATCAAGATAACTTAGTCCAATGAAAACATGTCTTTCAAGGTGACCTGCAAGGATAATTATTTCAGGACAGAAAAATAATCTTAGCAGGTTATAGTGACCGGTAGGATGTCAAGGGGTAATCTTAACATAAGTTTTTTTAAAAAGAAAAAAAACAGGAATATCAATGAGGTTTATTATGAAGGAATTTTAAGAAATTTGAAAACAATTTTAGTGGGAAAAATAACCTGTATAGTTGTCCTAAGGAGATCTTTTCCATCATGTCTGTACAATTGCTCATTTGTTTAGGGTAGTGAGAGGTATCCCATGGAATTGTCTTTGAAAAACAACCTTACCCCCATCATGCTATTCCCCTGATTATGACCTTTCATACTTTTTTGGGGTGGGGAGGCACAACTCCAACACAATTTCAAAGAAATATGATTTGGGTCCGTTAAGAATGACATGTTGTATATCACAGTGCATGGGGATGGGCTAAAATCAAAACCAAGATCAAATTTACTTGGGTTACGTCCCCTCTGCCTCATCGGGGCACTTGGAGGGTGTCCAAGGGTGGAACTCTTCAGAAGAACAGACAGCCTCTTCCGGTGGGCTTGGGTTGCTGAGCCCAGTGTGTCAACCACTAGATTATTGAAGAGTTTAAGGGAGGGAAATATTGACTTTAATAATTGTATAGAACTAGACAGAGGGTATGTCAACAAAAGATAGGTTTAAATTTCATAATTTGGTTAATAAACATTTCTGTGATTTATAACAATCCTTCCTTACTTATGTTTAGAATGATTTTGTTGTGTATATTGTTTGCCTTACATATTCCATGCATATGTTCATATACGCTCACAATTATATTTCTGTGGATAACTGAAAGTTTTACAATAATGTAATAACTAGCTCCCATAATACCTCGAATCCTTAGGTCTATTTTTGCCTGGTATTCAGTAACCATTTTATGTTGTATCTGTTTGTTTTCTAATTTTATCCTCCTCAAAAAATTTATTTGTCTTCTTTTTTAAAATGTGTTTAAAATAGCACAAAAGTATATTTTTAAATAAATTTAATCTGGTTTGTGTGGACTGCTACATAATCAAGGTTACTTTAGTTATGGTAAATGCATTATGATAAAGAATATAAATGGAATAACTGAGGAGAACCCAAGTAAACACCATTGTTTTGAATTTTCTATTTGCCTTTTCATCTATGTCTTTAGCACTCTTTCTGTGTATACTGTACAAATTAAATACTTTGGTGTATTATGGCTTTATTTTGCATGTTAAATATTTTATTTATATTTAAAAAATTCTAACTGTACCATTGACTTAAATTATAATGCATTTAAAACAATTACTTTCTTCTCAAAGAATGAAGGGGGTCTTAGAACTTCTACTATCTCTTTTCTATTGCCACCCAGTGTTTTGAGTCTCTTTTGCCTCCTGAACAACTTGATTTTATATCCTTAGTTAATTCATTCCTTTACAGTCAGTGTTTAGGTCTCAAAAATGTTTACCAGTTTCCTTTCTAACTGGAACTTGTAGCATAGACTTTTCTTCCATGACTATTTTAGATCTTTCTGAAGTATATTTTAGAAAACTTTCTATTGTAAATGCAGTTTAGTGTTGTCTATGATGTCTTTATTGCACCCTGGTGGCTAGTGATTATGCATTTGGCTGCTAACTGCAAGTTTAGCAGTTCAAAACCACTAGCTGCTCCTCAGAAGAAAGACTTGACTGCCTACTCTGGTAAAGAGGTGCAGTCTCAGAAGCCCACAGGAGCAGTTTGACTCTGTCGTCTGAGTCACTATGAGTTGCCATCGACTTAATGGCCATGAGTTTGGTGATGCCTTTATTTTACTCTTGTTCTTGATATTTTAAAATTCTACATTGTAACTTATTTTTTTCCAGTTTCTGAGGTATTATTTCTCTCCCTTTAGTGTAGATCTTAAATAGAACTTCTCTTAATTGATAAAAATCTGTGATCTCATTGCAATTTTTTCCTTCTTCCCATTAGTACTCCTTCCTTTTCATTTCATTCAAATTGACTCCATATTTGCTATGTTTGCTGATTCTGAGATTCTCTTATTTCATAACCTCAGGAAGACAGTTACAAATCTGCTGTCATAACATACCAGTTACATATTCTGTTATCAATTTGCAGATTAAGAGTGAAGGGGTGGAGTCTAGCCTGTCAACCATGATATAACCAACAATGTCTCTGTGTTGCCATGGTCTTCTTGAGGATTCTGAGAACTCTGGTATTCCTCCTTGGAGGCGGGAGACACTCTCTTGGCTCACTCCCGGCCATACACCCTAGTCACAAGACACATGGAACTAAGGTAGTGCTCTGAGCAGGAGGACCCACCTGGAGACCCCTGCCACTGCTGAGATGCTTATAACATCACTGGATCCACAAGATTTCCCACCCCCTGGCCTGTGATTTTCTTGCACTTGGCCTCATTGCATGTGTTTCATGAGTCTGAAGAGGTCTTTATTGACTGGTATCAGAAATATGGGCTAATATGGGACTTAGGGACTTGATCTGGACTGGGCTGGGATGGTTTCTCAATATTCAATTTTTCTTGTATATAGACCTCTTTCTTATGCACATATAAGTGTCCCAGGATTTGTTTTTCTAGTCTACCCAGCCTAATACATTATTTCTCTATTGAATATTTCATTACCTTCTTTAGGCTCTATTGCTCTATTGTTTCATCAAAATGTTAAGTGAGAAACAATTACAATTTTAATTTAAATAAAATAACTAGCCAAGGCATTGCTCCTTTATGCTTCCCTAAATTGGGCTTAAAAACCATTCCCTCATAGAAGCTCCTCACTTGTCTGACAGCACTGTGCATCATGTGCTCACCAATGGCCACTGCACCACTGGCCAGGAATCCCCCTCACTCGCTGGATATTCCATCACAGTTACTCACTACATAAAGATGAGTGCCTTCACTTCCCAAACGTCTTTCCCTTTCTGTAAGTTCTTACTGGAATGCTAGGCTTCTGCAGTGCTCTCCTTATGGCTCTTCCCACAACCTCCCCCGCAACAACAGTAACCCTTTGCTGCCCAGTGTTCTAGAACAGAGCAGGTTCACAGGGTTTTCTTGGCTTTAATCTTTAGAGAGAGCGCCACGGTATGGGGTCAGACTAAATCTTTAGCGTCTAGGACAAACTTTTCCTACCGTGCAGACACTCTTCTTTCTCCTACCACACAATGAAAAATGTCATGTTACGCATTCTAGATATTTCTTTAAAAAGTACCCATTTCTAGGTGCCAAGTCCTTTTCTGATTATTTTTTGTTATATAAAATTCATGAACCCCTCAGGACCAGTGGTGAGAGTGGAGATGCTGCGAGGGTGGAAGGAGGGTGTGAGAGAAAGGGAGAACAGATTATAAGGATCTACATATAACCTCCTCCCTGGGGGATGGACAGCAGAGATGTGGGTGAAGGGTGACGTTGGACAGTACAAGATAGGACAAAATAATAATCAATTATAAATTATCAAGGGTTCTTGGGGGAGGGTGAGGAGAGACGGAAGGGAAAATGAGGAGCTGATACCAAGGGCTCAAGTAGAAAGCAAATATTTTGAGAATGATGAGGGAAACAAATGTACAAAAGTGCCCGGCACAATGGATGGATGTATAGATTGTGATAAGAGTTGTACGAACCCCCAAGAAAATGATTTTTTAAAAGCCACTTTAAATTTGTCAATTTCATAATTACAATAATTTCTTATATGTCTCTGACTGGGCAGATCTTATTGGGATCAAGAATCAAAAATGGATCCTGTGGTGTGAAGGCACACCTGCAGCTCACTGCCTACTTTCAAGGTTGCGTGCCCATCCTTGAATTCATCCATGCTTGGCATGCTTTTGGACACATAGATCATATGCAGCAATTTTTTGTTAAAAATGGATCTTGGTTAGTATACAGTACATGAAATAAAGAATTATAGGAGAAAGATTAGTTTGGAATCATATCGTAGAAGGCAAAGTAAATAAATAAAATTGATGCCAAATTATGGAAAACTTGTACTGTAGGTGATAAGCAGCTAGTGAAGATTTATTTCTAAATGGGCAAAGGATAATCATATTTATGATTAATATAAATGATTCTAGTGTAGAACTTAGAATTTATAGTGTAGTAATCCTTGGGTAAGTGTTTAATCTATTTGATTCTTCATTATTGTTGTTCTCTGCTTATAATTGTTCCTATTGTGGTTCAGCATTTAAAGGAGATATTTAATTAATATTTCAACACAAAATAAGTACATGCCCGTTCAATTATCTCACATTGACATTTAAAATTTAATTACTGTGCGACACTGTGAAATGTCCAGACATTTACTACCCCCTTGTAATTTAATCTTTTGGCTCCAGAGAACAAATGGTTTATGACCCCAAAGCCTCTTTGTAGCTCCTTCTATGAGAGTAAGTCAACATGAATTGCAACTAGAGTTCCAAATCATATAAACACAGGTTTATCTCCCACAAGATGTACTCAAATATAACTCTAAGTAGATGGCTGCAGACCAATTGTTTCATCCCAAGCTCATTGGGATGTTTTTAAAGAAAAAATCCAATCAATGCAGTAGGTTCCATAGGGAGCTGTCATACCATTAATTTCAATGAAAAATGGTGTGTCACAGTCTCAGAAGATTATGATTTTGGAGAGTCTCAAGAGTTATCTTGTTAGATATTGTCTAACAAGGTAAAAGGGTTTTGTTAGGAAGACATTTTAAGAAAATTGAAAACTGCATCGTTGAGAGAAAGGTCATTAAAATTACATGCAACAACCCCCCCCCCCCATGAGAACAATGCACCTGCTTTGAAGTAGCAAGAGCTGTCCTAGGTGCTTGTTCAGGAAACCTCAACCTTTCAATGCTGCATCCATGACCATGTACTTTCATACTTTGTTTTTCTTCCTCAAGCTCCAAGAATATTGAAAAGTACAGGTTTTGAGTTCCTTGATGGTGTCCAGACTGCTATTTGTACATGCTGCGATCAGAGAGTGCAGGATTCTTTATGATTGAGTTATAAACATTGAAGCATCACCTCCAGAAGTATAGATGTACATGAGGATATGTCAAGAAATCATTTTGTTTTTTTTATCTACGGAAGATTTATATTATTTGCTGTGATATTTTTGTCTGATCCTCCTTTAATAAAACAGGCACCTGGGTGGCACACACTTGGCTTTCTGCTAGGATCCAGAATGTTGAAAGTTGAAGCTCACCTAGATGCACTGTGAAAGAAAAGCCAGGTGATCTTCCAAATGACCGCAGCCATGAAAACACCACGGGACAGTTCTTCTTGCCACAGTTAGGGTCTCAGTGAGTTGGAGTTGAGATAACAGGAACTAGCAACAGCATAAATCTACATGTCTGAGGTATTCTACCAGTCAAATGTAGAAGGAGGAGGTTATGAGTCATTTATAATTGTATACAAAACTGTGACAAATACACTTTCTCCTCATTGGCCACTCAAAAGTGCTGTGAAATCACTTCCCAAAAAACCCTCTACCATCCATCATCTCCTCCATACCCTTAGCAACCTATCTCCAACAGTCTTGTCTCATATTCCCAACCAACCACCCTCACACAACTAAATCTATGTTTTCATGTGTACCTCAAAATTCCAAACTTACCCCAGAAAAGTTTATCTGTAATGCTTGGACTTCTCAAAAGACAAACAGATCTGTTGGAAAGAAATGTGGTAAGAGTGCTCCATAGTGGGAAACTCAGGGAGACTAAGAAAAATTATCTCCCTGGAGCCAAGAAAAAAGAATAACCCTACCAAAAAAATTCTTAAAGCTAATGATGACTAGTGACCACTCTTCTTGAAATTCCTTCATAATTCCAAGACACTTTTCTCTACATTTGATGATTATAATCATAATTCTTAGCCGTTTTCCCTGACATTATGTCCTCTTAGTAGAATTTCGGACATTCTAGTAACATTTTCATTCGCCTTTCTCCCATGGAATAAATGTTCTCACTGTGCATTTTTTATTATCCACATGCTTTACTGTATGTATAGTTCTATCTATCTATACAAGTCCCTTATAAAGTTCTCCAACTCTCCTCTCTCTCATGTTTCATTAGTTCTTCTCATTTCCCTGACCCATTCCCCAAATCTTTTATTATGCCTTGGTCATGTCTCCCAACTCTGCTTCTTTCTAGTCCAACTACCCCCTGCAGCCTGACATGTCTCCCTATCCCAAAGTAGCCGCCGTTAGCAATGTCTTGTACTTTTTATTTCCATTTACAAAACCAGTGTGTTGTGTGGCATATATACTTCTATAAATACATTTTAATATGTTTTCCACTGTATAATCTCCAGTGGCACAGTGGTCAAGAACTGGCTGCTTCCCTATTGAATCTTTCCGTGGCTCTTTGGGAGAAGGAGCACGGTGCCTTCATAACTATGATGGTTACAAAATCCCTGGGAGGCATTTCTGAATCTCCCTATAGTGTAATTTTGACTTGGAATCAGTAACTGGGTGGCTACAGCAATATGGTATGTTTTCCTCAAAAGGACTACAGCATATCTATGTGATGTGATTTAATTTTCCACTTAAAATCAATGTTAGACACTTTTTCATAACAGAACATATAAATCAATCTAATTATTTTCTTAAGATTGCATATGATTCTACTGTATATATATACATATACTGTTTTTGAGAAACTTCTTAGGCTGGGAGCATTGGCTATTCAATTTTTTAATATTATCACACTCCAAAAAGTTTCAATAAATACCTTTATATGAACATTCTTTTTTTTAAATCATTTTACTGGAGGCTCATACAACTTTTATCAAAATCCATCCATCCATCCATGCACCCATGTGTCAAGTACATTTGTACATGTATTGACATCATCATTCTCAAAATATTTGCTTTCTGTTTGAGCACTTGGTATCAGGTCCTCATTTCCCCACTCCTTCCCCACTTCCCCCTCCCTCATACACCCTTGATAATTTAAACTTATTAGTATTTTGTCATGTCTTATACTTTCCGATGTCTCCCTTCACCCTCTTTTCTCAATATGAACATTCTGACAAAATGCTGTCTGTATATTCTTCTGATAAATTCCTTGAACTAGAAAAAGCGAGTCAAAGGGCACATGTTTATAAAAAATCCGATCAGGAGAGCTAAACAAAGACAATCTTTCATTTTTACTAAGGCTGAACAGTGTTTTGGAAGCATTTTGCACAGCCTTGCCATTTTTTTCTCAGAAGCTCTTTGATAGTTTTCTCTGAATGTAATAGTGCACAAATGGATGGGCATGCTGTTTGGTTTTCACAGCATATCTCGTTTTTGCCATAAACTCTTTCACTGTGCTCACTGTGAATCTGCACTGCTCATTTCCATTCATATCCCTCCTAGCTTGATGATATTACTGCTTCGGTAACCTTCATTTCCCTCTGCATCAGCTGTGCACCGAAATCTTTTTGAACTGAATGCTTCATGTCCTTGTTCTGCCAGTCTATGTCAATACCTGCCTTACGTATGACTGATATAGGCAGAATTGTTTAACTAAGTCAGTCCAATGTCTTTGACACTTTAAATGGGTCTTGTGAAGCAGATTTGTCCAATGCAATAAGTCACTTGGGGCCTTGAATGTTGCTTCCATGAGCATTGAGTGTGGATCAAAACAAGATGAAATCTTGACAATTTGCTCTGTTCTCTGTTTATCTTTATGTTGTTTATTGAACAGTTTATGAAGGCGTGTGCTTTCTTTACGTGGTACTATAATCCATACCAAAGTCTTTTATTTCATCAGCAGGTGCTTCAAAAACTCTTCACTTTCAGCAAGCAAGGTTGTGTTATCTGCATATGGAAGGTTGTTAACATGCCTTTCCCTGACCCTGGTGAAGCATTTTCCTTCATTAATTCAGCTCTTTGAATTATTTTCTCAGCATGTAGATTGAGTGAGGATGATGAAAAAATTTAACCCTGGCACAAATATTTTCTGATTTATCCCACACATTATATTATTAGTCTATTTGTAATACTGCTTCTTGATCTATGTACAAGTTCCACATGAGCAAAAATAAGTGTCCTGAAATTTCTATTCTCCTCAATGTTATCTAATTTTTTATGATCTGCATAACCAAATGTCTTTGCATAATCACTAAAGCACAAATAAAACTTCTCTGCTTTGAGCCAATATCCACCTGAATTCAGCAATAATATCCCTTTTACCATATCCTCTTAGTAGTCCAAAATGAAATTTGGGTAGCTAACTGTCAGTGTGCTACTGCAATTAATTTTCAAAAGTTTTACTTGCATGCGATATTAATGATAAAATGATAATTTCCATATGCTGTTGGATTACCTTTATATGGTGATGACACATATACAGGTCTCTTTCAGTTGACCAGATAACTGCCTTCTAAATTTCTGGGTGTCGTTGAATGAGTACATGTAGTCCTTCATCAGCTATTTGCAACATTTTAATTGGTATTTGATCAAGTCCTGGATTTTTGTTTTTTAACCAATGCCTTGAATGTAGTATGGACTTCTACTGTCAATCTTATTGGTTCTTGCTCACATGCTATCTCTTTAAATACTTGGCAACTCAAACCTACAGTTTTTGTATTTCCTTCAGCTTAAGGTATGCTCAACATATTCTTCCTTTTTGGTTTTCTAGCTCCGGGTCTTTGCATATTTCATTATAATACTCTAATCCCCTTCTGGAGTTGACCTTTTAAACGTGTGCTCAGCTCATTTATGTCATCATTTCGGCCATTTGCTTTAGCTACTCTATATTGAAGACTAAGCTTCACATTTTCTCCTGAGCCTCCATTTTGCCCTTTTATTTGACTTTCCAGTCTTTTGAACGACCTTTTCCTTTCTTCCTGTGTGATGGTACTGATGTCATCTCACAGCTCACTGGATGTTATTAGTGTTAAATGCATGAAAGCTGACCTTCAAATGTTCTCTAATTCAGTGGGATATGCTCAGGTTGTATTTTAGCTCCCATGAACTTGTTTTAATTTCCTTTAGCTTTAACCTGAACTGGAATATAAGCAATTGATCATCTGTTGCACACTTGGTTCGGGCTCTTGTTTTCGTTGATGGTATGGAGGTTATTCCTCTTCTCTCCCCACAGATGTGGTTAATTTTATTCTTATGTATTCAGTTTGGTGAAGTAGAGGGTCTCCATTACTATTGTTGTAAAAACTATGTGCGTTGCAGAAGTTATTGGTCTTGCCAAATTCTGTCATGTGATCTTCAGCTACACTCCTACCAACTGGCCATCTTTTCTAACTATTGTTCCTCCTTCTTTTGCTTCCAATGTTCTATTTTTTAATAAATCATTTTATTGGGGCTCATACAACTCTTATCACAATCCATACATACATTAATTGAGTAAAGCACCCTTATACATTCATTGCTCTCATCATTTTCAAAATTCACCTTCAATGTAAATACTTACTCATCTATCCTAACTGTGTGTTTGATCAATATCAGACTGAATAATTTTGAATAATTCTTCAATGAGTTCCTAACTTATTTTAGTGACTGGTTTGTAATTGGAACAACAGATGTATGGACTTGTCTTCCTTGTAGGTGAGTAGATGTTATCCCATCACAGGCAGCATTGCAATTCAAGTTAGATCTTAAAATGTTCCTTTTGAAGACTGAAGTGAGACCATTTTTAAAAATTTGTCTTTCAAGTATGGTAAAATATGATTGTCTGACTCAATCTAGCTAGTAGCCATTCATTAAAAAGAACAAATAAACAAATAAACAGAACTGAGGCAGTCTGAGAGAGTAAGGTGGAGATTTGAACTGAGCAGATGTGGAGGCTATGACATCTCATCCTAGGGACTGCATTTCCCAGAACCCCTTAGTACTCCAGTGGAAAGTCCCCGAAATCTTCTGCACTTGAGAAGTTCTAAAGGGGTTCAAGGTGCCTTGGGAGGGGTGAAGGATGCGAAGACAAGAAAAATTTGAGTCTAGCCAAGATGGCTAGATAAATTTTTCTTCTAACTGGGAGCTTTTAAATAAATTTTCTTGTGATGCCCAATGTCTTCCAAAAATAAATCTTTTTGGTAAGAGAACCCCCTAATTCTTATAATAAAACAAGACAAAACAAACAACTTTCTCTCAAGTCAGTTGATACTCCAGTGACCCTCTAGGACAGGGTTAGATTGCACAGCTGCTTTCCTAGGTTGTACATCTGGAGGTCAATTGCTACATCTTTCTGCAATGGAAATCACTAGTGCACTTGGACCTCCAATCTTTAGGTTAGTGACTGATTGCTTTCACTACTGCATTTGGACTCCAGAATAGAATATAAAATATTATAAATTGTGCAAAAAATGTCTCTGTCTTTCACAACTCATACTTCAAAAATTCACCATGAGAAGCTTAAAGGGACTTGAGTGAGTAGAGAGTTGTTGATGGATTGGAAGATTCAATATGACTAAACTGTCAGTTCTTCGGAAAGAGATCTGTTAGCTAGTCAGAGACTGACAGGTGATAAGAGGTGATGATGGGAAGAATCAGGCAGGTATCTTAACATAAAAGAGAGGTGGAGACACGTTTCCTTTCATACCCCTCTAGCACTTAGGAAGGTGAAGAGCAGAGCACAAGACATTTCCTTATTAATGGAAGAGACCCAGAGATACTGGAGACAGTGAAAAGACTGGGGCAAGGAAGACGGATGTTTACACTACCCTCACAATGGCTGAATAAACGCTTGAATTTTGGGTCTCAGACAAGAGTACACCCTAAAATCTGGGTGACTGGGATGTACATACTTGGGTAGTGGTCCAGCTCAAATCAGAAGACATGCCAGAAAGCCAGATTGTAATGGGAGGTTCCCCATTAGCAGACTCTAAGGTCCAGTTTACATTTTGCCCTGCTTTTTAGACTAGCAAAGGGCCTTTTGGATTTCTTTTCAAAAGTATCCTCTTGAGTGAACTTACTCTTTCTGTACACGCATTTTCTCGGATTCTTTTTTGGGCTTTGTCCCTACAGTGAAAGCGTTCTTGAGAATCGATCAGGAAGCACAGGGAGGAGAGGCTGGAAATGCTGAGCATTCTCAGCCTGAAACAGATCCATAGACTAACAAATCCCAATTTGAAAACTCCAGTCTTTATTCTTAGAAACTGGCAAGTTAATTCTAAAACTTCACATGTAAAGGCAAAGGACTAAGAATACCCCCAAAGAACTGTGAAATAAACGGAAAGACAAATGCTACCTGATTCAAGATATTATAAACTAATTATGGTAGTGTGGTCTTGGTGTAAAAATAGACAAATAGATCAGTTAAATAAAGCATATGGTTGAAATTAAACCTTGCATTTGCCTAATAGTAAATGGAAAAATATGTATTTATAAAAATACAACAGAAATCTAGTTGAGAAAGGAGAGTCTTTACTAAATGATGTTGAAAAAATTTATTATGCATGTGAGAAAAATCATAGATCCATATGTAATTGCCTAGATTGGGGTAATTTGGTTCTTTGCTTCATGGTGCTGAAAGAATTCATGACACAAAAGCACGTTTTTGAAAAAATCATTTTATTGGGGGCTCATACAATTCTTATCACAATCCATACATACATCCATTGTGTCAAGAACATATGTACATTTGTTGCCATCATCATTCTCGAAACATTTGCCTTCTAATTGAGCCCTTAATATCTGCTGCTCATTTTCCTCCTCCCTCCCCAATCCCCCTCCCTCATGAACCCTTCATCATTCATAAATTATTATTACTTTGTCATATATTACACTGTCTGACGTCTCCCCCTGCCCTCTTCTCTGCTGTCCCTCCCTCAGGGAAGAGGCTATATGTAGATTCTTGTAATCAGTTCCCCCTTTCTGCCCCACATTCTCTCCACCCTCCAGGCATCGCCACTCTCACCACTGGTCCTGGAGGAGTCATCTGTTCTGTAATTCAAGTGAGTTTTAGGAAAGAAAGGGAATGTTTCCACTACAGTCTCAAATAGGTATACACTCTTTCTGGAAAGTGTGCTGGGCTGTACAGAAGCCATGCTGGGTTCACGTTGGGCATGAAAAACCATGTGGATGGAAACCTGGGACAGGAGCATGAAACCCACAAATGCGGAACTGGGGAATCCTTGGTGGCCAAGAGGGAGGGCAGGCCCCAGAGGGCTCACAGATGCATATGCTCTGTGCACCTGGGAGAGACTCCGCCCTTTGCCTGCAGCATGCACCCGAGGAGGAGCAGTGCGGTCTGTGTATTTTACCCTTCTGCCTGGGGACGCGTGGTGGAAGGCACTGACTGATCTAATTGGCTGTGAGCGCATCTGGGTGATGTCATGTAGCTGGGCCTAGGCTGTATGCCCGGATGGACTTCCTACCTGGGCCTGGGGAGTTTGTATTTGAGCATGCTCAGTTTGGATCTTTCCGTAGGTGTCTAATTAGTGTGCCTGATTTCTTTACAACCCCTGTATTATGTCATTTCATTTAACACAGGCATCTCCCTTTGTCCCTAATCTAGCTACCTAGTCTATATGTCATACAATATAAAACAAACAAGCTCACAATCATTTATAGACTTAAATGTAATAACTGTAATGTAACTTAACTGATCTTTAAAAGTATCTAAAAGAAAGCATAGGAGAAAATTGTGTCTTTGAATGTGACAAATATTTATAACATAAACATTAATAGCAAACACGTGAAGCAAACATGAACTTGACTGTATCAAGTGGAACAAATTGCTTATAGAAATCACTGTTAAGAAAATGAATAACAAAGCCTGCCTTTGGAGAAAATATTTGCATACATCTGATAGAGGACCTAGACCAGTAATATACACAGAAATCTCAAAATTTAAAAATAAACAAACATCTAATTAAGATATGTGAAAGCAATTTACATAGGCACTTGACAGAAGACAAATGAAAAGCAAACGCACCTTTGAAAAGAAACCCGGCATCATTATTTAGTCATTGCGAATTAAAATCATAATGATATACCAGTATACACCTATTATAATGACTGAAGTTTAGAGGTGTGATCATGCTAAATCTTCATAGGAAATCTGTCTAACTGGGAAGTTTATACTCTGGTTGATGGAAATAGACATTGGTATTATCACTTTAGACAATATTTAGATAGTTTATTAAAAAGTTAAAATAAACCTACCACAGAATCTAGTGTTTCCATTTATAGAGTCATGCCTTGCCACTCCCAAAATGACCTCTTCATCTAAGCAGGCATTCCATATAGGTCATTCTGCCCACCTGAACGAATGCCTTCCCCCGCAGGTAGCCGGGGCACCACCGCATAGCCAGAGGTGTTGTAAATGCTCCCTGTCTCAGGTATAAGTTTGAGTTATGGTAGCACCTTGGTGTTCCTCGATCCTGGTAGCCCTCCCCATTTACACTATTAAAGGAGTCCCCAGAGACTTCCTTCATTAGCTCCTCTCCTGTCTCTCATGCCAATGGGTTTTATTTATTTGCTTGTCCATAAAACAACTTGCGTATGAATGTCCCTAGCAACTTTATTTGAATTAGTCAAAATGTGTTTAAAAAATGTGATGTGATGTTGTTCAGTGTCATCCAGTTGGTTCTGACCCAGAGTGACCTTATGCACAACAAAATGAAGCCCGGCCTGGTGCTGCGCCATCCTCACAAGTGTTTGGTGCTTGATCCCCTTGCTGCCGCTACTGTTTTGATCCATTTCCTCAGTGGCCTTCCTCTGTGCTACTGCCCCTCCACTTTAAAAAGCATCATGTCCTTCTCCAGGGATTGGTCTCTCCTGAAAACCAGACCAAAGGATGTCAGATGAAATCTCCCCATCTTTGTCTCTACTGAACATCCTAGTCTTACTTCTGCTAGCATCGATTTTAATCCCTTTGGTAGTACTTTTAATGTTCTTCAACAATACCCTAAGTATGTAAACTTACAACATGGTGGGGAATCACCATCTGACTTTGAAATTACTTAGTTATCCAAATGTTATTCTTTTTTTTAAATGGAATTTAATATTACTTCAAGACTTTACATTGCTAAAGGATCTTGGCAATTATATGTTTAATTTGACATGAAACATAGGTGCACATATAAAAATATGTTTTAGCAATATGATACATTTTCATTAAACACAAATTTACACTTTCAAAATCTTGGACACGATGTAGGAGTGATGTTCCTTTTCTTAACCTCTAAACCAATATAAGACATTTTAAAAGTTCAGATTCACTAGTTTCTTCATAAGAAAGCAGAGCAAAGCCTTATATATTCAAAAAAGTGTGGTTGTGTTCTACCTAACACTAATGAATCAGAGATAAGACATTTATTTCTCTTTTACTTCTTAAACCAAAATTATTAAGTAAGTGTGATTCATCCCATGGCTATTTTAATTGTGTGAACTTTAAAGGTTTCAGAACTAGCAGTTTCTGTAAAAAATCTAGTGCATTAATATTATTAAACATGTTTCTGAATTTTTATCAATTTTTCTTGATTGAGTGATATACAGACTTATAACTATAAAGTAATTTTAAGAAAATACTTCATTGAAAAGATATATAATGTATCTCACTAAGATTTTACAGCTAAAGGAACATATTTCACAATCACAATGAAATATAAAGGATTTTCTGAATTACAGAAAATACATTTTATTTTGGTTCTTGAGTTTCAGTCCCAAATCAAACACAAAGACAGACTTACAAAAACTAACTAATCAAAATCTCGAAGCACTGTTCTTCGCAGCCAACATAATTTTGAAATGATAGAGATATAAACAAACACTAAAGAAAATAGGAGGACTAGTAAACCAGATTCTCGACCATCTTTCACGCTAAGGAGCACACTTTCAATCATCTATCCCAGATAGTGTCTGAGTGCTCACTAATAAATTCAGGAATAGTTTATCACCTGTATGTAAACAAATATACAAATAAAAACACAAAGTTATACTACAAGAAGAAGGAAAAAGCACTAGAGAAACAAAGCTAAAGTTCTCCTAGCTCTTGGCAACATGGGAGGCAAAGGAATGAAACAAACACGATGCCAGCAAGTATGCCCTTCCTGGCAACAGTTTTCATTTGGTTCTATCGGGTGAATCCCATTGGGCATCTAACTGAAAGTCACAAAAGTTAGTAAAATCTACTTTTGAAAACACAAAATCATGATTTTATGCTTTATAAAATGAACATAATTCAAATATTTATTTAGCTTATTAAATCCTGATTAAAGGGTCATAGTGTTAAAGACATTAAAAAAGACAGCAAAGGAATTCTATATTCAAGTAATTATTTGCATGCAAGTATGTGTGTACCAAAGCATGTATATGCATAAGGAATTGTGAAGTATTAATTTAACTAGGGTGAACTCTAGTGAAGAGCAGGCCCTTTGAAGAACGTGCTTTTCTGAAGAAAACTGATCAGAAGATGTTACAATGTGGCTTAAGAAGGCAGGAAAGGTATCACAGGGAAATGTGTAAAGACCTGGAGTTAGAAAATCAAATAGTAAGAACATGATTAGCATCTCTCAAGATGAAAGGCCTGAAGAAAAAAGAATCATGCCTTGAGGTGCAATAGGGAAGGATTCTGTGGGCAAAGAATATAGGACACTCGTGAAGCTGATCTTAATGATGCCACAATATCTCACAACGCATGCACATTGGCAAGATCCAGTGGTGCAGCAGGTCCTGGTGGACTCTCAAGCTCTGATAGTGCACAGCAAGGTGACAAGAACCATGGGTTGGCTCAGCCCACAGGTAGCGTAGTACATGGATGAGTCAAAGGACTAGCTCAAGCAGCAACACTTCAAAGTATCAAGAGAAGGTGGAAGGGACACAGATTCACTGAATCAAAACTATCTGATAGATGTTCAACATTTCAGGAGGTAGCATTCACTCAAGAACCACTATTATGGAAGTAAGAAATTTGCTACAAAGGATCATTGCAAAATGTGGAGAAGCAAGGATGTCACCAATGTCTTTGGTGTGTGTGACCCAAGCCATGGTATTTTCAATCACATGTGAAAGCTGAACAATGAGCAAGGAAAATTTGAATTGTGTTGTTTGCCACATACATGGACTATACCATGATCTGCCAGGAAAATGAAAAATTAATTTTCAAAGTAATATAACACATCATCAGAAAAGTCCAATTGCTAGTAAATGGCATCATGCCTGGTAAAGGAGAATTGACAAAATCAAAGAAATCGTTCACAAGATGGATTGACCAGTAGATACAATAATGGCTGTATAATAGAACCAACCATTTCAAGGTCTTGGCAAGCTTCGAAATTACTACTACTACTACTACTACTACTACTACTACTACACACACACACACACACACACACACACTCACACACCAGGTGACTTCAAAAAATCACAGAAATTTTTGATATTTTACTGTTGGAAAATATGTGAAATAAAATTATTTCCATGTTATTTTTGCTAGTAGGTGGCATCAAGCTGGTTCTGACATATAGTGACTGAGATGGTTAGTTTTATTGTGTCAACTAGCCTATCATAGGAACATGTGGATGTAGTTTAATGAGGTTGCAGCTTGATTGGAGGGTGACTGAGATAAGTGACTCTGTGAAGATGGTCTCTTCCTCTTTCTCCCTGGCAATCAGTCCAGAGTGTTGCTGCTTGAGCTAGTCCTCTGACTCATCCATGTACTACGCTACCTGTGGGCTGAGCCAACCCATGGTTCATGTCACCTTGCTGTGCACTATCAGAGCTTGAGAGTCCACCAGGACCTGCTGCACCACTGGATCTTGCCAATGTGCATGCGTTGTGAGATATTGTGGCATCATTAAGACCAGATTCACTAGGATCTCATACCACTGGCCTCTGCTACACCTCAATTTCTCATCTTCCAAATTTTGCTGGACCAGGCTGCCTTAAATGCTGCATGCATTCCAATTTGCTTGTCTTGCCTGAGGGCCGGTTCTGCTTTCTTCTTCCTTGACCTTGGACCAGCTGCTAGCATGAGTTGAAGGATCTTCAGTATATAAACTGACCCATGAAAGTGAGTTGAACTTAGTACTCTGTACTGCTGTGTGGACTAATTAGCTGTTGTATTCCTTCTCACTATATAGAATGTCCAGCCTCGTGCCATCCTCACAATCACTATATTTAAATCTGCATTGCAGACATTCTGTCAACCCATCTGCTTGGGTATGTTTATTTTAGTGTTGTTTTTTTTTGTGAATCCGTGTGGTCATTACATAATGTTATGTCAACTTGCAGATTAATAAATGTGCACGGATGGTTTGCAACTTGTTCCTGCAGCTCACAGCCTGCTACCGCCTCCTTAGGGGTGTGATCTCATAAAGAGGGCCCGGGGAACCTTCTCTCACTGCCTTTCCCCTCCTGCGTGCCGGCCACCCTGGGAGCTGCCGGAGCTCTGCCGTGTTTCCACCCACCTTGGATCCACACAATTGTTTGCTTCCTGCATTCTGCATCACTGCAGGTGACTATGTAAGTTGGAAAAGGGATTATGTACTAATGTGGACTGGGCTGACATGTTTTCTTGATGTATATATATATATCTTTCTTACACATCTATGAGGGTCTCTAGGCTTATTCCTCTACCTGGCCTAACAGTCTGATACTTTATGAAGCATCATGGCATTCTCCATGGTCCTTTCTGATAACAAGTTCTAAGTACATGACACAAAGCCTTATAATTCTCACTTCCTAGGAGAATTCCAGCTGTATGTTCCAAACAATATTTGCTTGTTCTTCTAGATGTCCACGGTATATTTAATATTCTCCACCAGCATCAAAATTGAAATGCATCTTCCTTATTTATAACCCATCATTGTCATGTATATTAGCCAAAGGAAAATACCATGATTTGGGTCAGGCAGAGCATGTTCTCAAAGAGATTTCTTTTAGTATTTAACCCTTAAAGGGGATCTTTAATTTAGTGTTTGAAATAGTTTTGTAAACTATTTACATATTTTATCATGAAAAATAAAAATTTTCATACCAACTAACTCTGAAAATCAACACTTAAAATATGCCCAAGGCAAAACATACACATATACACGAAAAAGTGATATATAATATCCTTAAGAGAAAAACAAATTTCAATCAAGATAATAAAATATAAATACATTTACAAAGGTATACACAGGAGTTATTTAATAGTGAAATAAATTAACTGCGTTTAGCTTCATGCAGGATTATTGAAGAGACTTAACAATAATATTGAGCCAAAATATTAAATCCTAGAAAATTATATTAAGGTCACTGTGATGTAGACTTTTTCTGGGTGACTCTATACTGCTTTATAAAAAGAAAACATACCCTACCATTCTATAGGCATTTGAATTGAGATCTTTTGACTACTCTATGTGCCAATATGAAGCTGTTAGTGACCTTGATGATAGTGGTATCTGTGAAGTTTTGGAGAAGACATATGATTAGATAAGATTCAAGAAAGAACATGAATTGAAAAAAAAGGAAGACTGGCTGTGAGAACAATTCTTGCAACGTGCTTTAATATGTAGGCCTATAGAGATATGCCACAGCTAGATGAAGATGTGGGATTGGGTTATTTTCACTCTCTGTAGGAAATAGTGCAATATGCTTGTATTCTGTGGAGGAACTGTAAGAAAGGATAACTGGATAAGGCAGTAGAGATTAAAGATATTAGAAGAAGCAAGTCCTTGAGAAAGTGAGTAGGGATAGAATCTGGGAGAAAGATAGGTCTTTGTTAGAACATAAGTAATTTATCCAGTGTAACTAAAGGGAAGACAAAGCTAATAGCTACACCACCACTGTCATGCTGGTAGATTAAGTGGTGGGATGAATAAAGAAGTTCAATTTTTGTTACCTAGAGAGATCTGTAGCTAAAAGTTGTTGATAGCTGTGAAATTTTTTTAAAATGTGAAGCTGAATAGGGACCGTTGATTAAAAAGTTAGTAATTGCATTTGAAGTTGTTCAGCATGAAGGTTTTTAATTCTGACCATGGTACAAGCAAGAAATCAGTAGAGGATTTAATTTATTCAGGGTTGGAATGTAACCGACTAATATGTTGACAGGTGGAAGAAAAAGGATGTTAATCACTGTGGTTTTATTTTATGTCAACTTCTTATGCCAATTTGATGCATCAGTGTGGTAGGATGGGAGAACAAAGGATAATCCTATCACCTTGGGGACATGACCTTCTTAGAAAAGATGCTGTGGAGAACTTCTCTCTGTGTCTTGCTCATCACCTTCCTCCTTGCCTGAGTTCTGTCTGGGTCTGTCTGCCTCTGGGGTGTGCAGCCCATTCTCAGGCTCCCTGACTTGTTCCTGCTGATCTTGGGTCCACAAGACTCTCCTTTACTTTCCTGCTTCATGACCCAGAAACTATATAAGTCTAGAAGACTCCAATGAGCATCTGACTCATGGACTTGAATTTAACTGGGCTGGACTGCTTCCTTGCTATAAAGTTCTTTCTCAAGAAGAAGTTATTTCTTATAAAACTCTGCCTACCACAACCTCCATGTAAGGAATTGATCATAACGACAGAGCAATTCTAGGTTGGAGATTGTGGTGCTTCACAGACCACTCACACATTTTGGTTGTACTCAAAGACATAAAACATACAAGGGTTTTGACATGAGATGTTACATGACTGTTAGATTTCTTGGGTGGGGAAGCCTAGTTTGTGATACAAGTGGGTTTTTATAAAGGATAGAAGAAGTTTCAGGTTTTACAGTTCCTGAACACAGGCAACCTCACATGGGACTGCACACCACACATGGTAGCCTGAGATCAGAGACACCACTGCACAGCCCAGCAGAAGGGCAAAGAAGAAGGGCAGGAGTGTGGTCCCCAGTCAAGGTATTTGAGGACTGTCGATGGGAAGAGTAGTCGAAGGTATTGGTTGACCACATTGGATGAAGTAAACCCACTTGGGCCTAGTTTGAGCAAGCTAGTTGTACCACCCACCTGGCTCAGGCTTGAATTGGCGCATGCCCAGTTAGTCTTTTTGGCTGGCTAAGGGCTTGTCTGATTTTCCTCTAACCTCCTGTAGGGGGTCTTTAAGCAAGGAGAAGGACAATCCCCTGTCCCTGTTTTTCACTGCCTAACAATTCCACTATTCTGTGGTTGTAGCAGTACCTGCTGGGAGAAGATGCAATAAGGGTAACTCAATTTCCACAGGACCATTTAGATCTTTGGAATACTAGTCATTTGTTAGACAATGTGCTTGTAAGTGAAGTTGAAAACTAATATTCACAATCCTGTATATTCATCTTTTCTAAAGATGGAGATCCAGAGAAGAACATAAAATTTCTCTTAAGTCAAAGGTAACAAACCAAGACTAAAACATTAATATGAACAAAAAGGGGAAAAATGAAGAGATATTACTTTTTTGAATGCAAAAGAGAGATGAAAAGGAATATTTACATGCATGTCTTTATTTGCTCAGAGAGAGGTGAACTTTGGTGAGGAAAAAAGTGCACATACTTCTCTAAGCTTTGCAATATACAAATTAGACATATGATTTCCCCCCAAATATGTTATCTGTTTATTGCTGCTTTTACTGTTAGTCTTATTATTATTATTATCATATTACTTAGTCATTGTATGATGTATTATTGAATTTCTTTTGGTGCCCACTTCTGTCTTCAGCAACTCTGTTGAATCAACTAATTTAATTCTGATAACCTTAAAAAGGAAGAAATAAAAAATATCTGAATTTTAATCCTGACAGTTTATTTAAAGTGGTAATTTTGGGTAGTTTTTGCCCCAAAACTAAGTGAAAATTCAGAAATCTCAGTCTCTTTCTCTTTTACTCTCAAACAGTAAAATTGTATGATTATTTTAATTTTTAAAATACCACCTCTATTGGACTTTCAATATATTAGCCAACACTTAATTTCTTAATGAAATTTTACCTACCACCCAAACCCATTATAACCAATTTAAGTAGGATGTCTGTCTTCAGGGAAATGGCTGGTACTGTTAGTGTTGTTCTCTCTTCTTATCCCCTACTTCCATTACTCTCTAGTGTGCTTTCTGATGCCCCTCTGGTTGGGGTGGGTATTGGATAAGGAGGAGGGGAAAGGAGGTCAGGAGAGCCCTCTAGCCCTGGTTTAGCCTCTCTAGGCCTGGCTGGTGTATAAACCTCACTCTTTGATTGGATTGCTTTGTGTCCTTCTCTGTGATGCTCTTGCTGAAAATTTGTGAATGCAGCTGCCTTTGTCGCAGCACAAATTTCTAATTTAACAAACTTGTATAGTACCTGGATGCAGAGTAGCTCCATTTTATAGATGAGGAAATGGAGGCACGAGGCAGTTAAGTAATTTGCCCAAGGTCACACATGGAGTGAGTGGAAGGGCCAGTTTCATTTCAGAGTTCGGTTTTAGATATTAGGCACATAACCACTAAATAATGCTCTGTAAAGTTAGTGACCATCTTCTATGTGTATGGTGTGGGCCTTACCTTACTATTGTAGAATCTAGTCTCATCTTTGCCTCAGAGGACTTGGCCCTGACTCTGTATCTGATCTCATTCAAGTAGTCTTTCTTTCAGCAATCTTGTCCCTACCACCCAAGAGGATTTTTAAAAAACTGTGTATCCCAGCACTTCCAAAAATAGCCAGCAGAAATACAGTAATTATTTCATATTCATATTGACAATCTAAACACTACAGAACACAAAAGTCCCTTTGTGTTGTGGACAGTGTTTCCATCACTTGCCTGGTAAACACCGTCCCACATTAGTCCTCATTCTGAGAGAGGGCACTGATTTGGGCTCTGAGGCCTATGAGATGATTCAGGAGAGTTCACAAGGAAGGACACACATCCATCAACCTGGGATGGGAAGGCCCCACCTGCTTCTTTTGCTGTGCTTTATAATATCATAAAAATAGAATAAAGCGCTCACTTCTGATTTTAAAAAAATGTGCTAAGGATTCTTGCTTTCAGTTCCAGGAAACACTAGTGATCAAAGTTCAACACCATGTTTCTTCAATAGCCAACTCTTCCTAAACAATTACTTAGCAGGTACATGAAGCACAGAACTTGATTCTAGAGAAGGATTATATTACTCGAATGGAAAATCCTAGATCTACTGGAGATTTCTGTACACTGGTTCATAGTTGGTTCTAAAGATTTTAAGAATTCAGTGTGTGGTAGTTACACAATATCATGCCAACTTGATAAATAGGTGCAGGTGTGGAGTCTAGCCTTTCAATCAGGGCACAGTCCGAAGATGCCTCGTTGTGAGCATGGCCTTCTCATGAAGATTCTGGGAACGTCTTTGCTTTCTCCCTGGAGTGGGCCATGCTCTCACTCTGCTTCACCTACCTTTTGGCAAGCCATGGGGAGCCATGCTGAGACTTGAGCAAGCCATGAAGCAGTGGCCTGCTGCAGCCCTGTGAGCCTTCCACCGCCAATGGATCCACAAAACTTTTCAGCCACTCAGTCTGATCTTCCTGCTTTCTGCATCATTGCACGTGTTTGTGTGAGTCTGAAGAGAGATTTATTGACTAATATTGGACTTATGAGCTAATGTCAGACGTATAGCAAGCCCCACCTTTCTCTCTCTTGCTTTCTGGTGATCAGACAAGCTTGCAGCTCCTACCTGTGGGACACCCAACCCATAGATCGTTGCTAGAACTTGAGGTTCATTCAAGACCTGCTTCACCATGCTCCTGGTGTATACATTGCTTTGTCTCAGGACTGTGGATCCTGTCTTCTGGCTGACTGTTGGTGATCTGCCCTGTTATTTGCTACCTGTGGCCAGACTGCCTGCATTGCTCTATGGAAGACTCAGCTGTCTGCTTCCCTGACCTTAGACCCAGAAGCCCTTGTGAGTTGAAGGACTTCCAGTATATTAACTGTTCCATGGAAGTGAGTTGAACTGAGCCCTCTGTACTGCTGTGTGGACTAATTAGCTGCTATATTCCTTTGTGCTGTATCTATATGTATAATCATAAGTGTCCTGGGTTTGTTTCTCTAGAGAAAACATGGATATATATATATATATATATATATATATATATATAAATCACTGAATTTGTTTCTCTAGTCAACCAAGCCTAACACACAGTGCCAGAGAAAATAAAATCTGATATCATATTTTCAAGGATTGTCTTGTTGAAAACAACCCCATCCTGCTTTATATTCTGAATGACTTTATAAATGAGAATGCTTCTTATTTTATTCTTTTATTTCCCCCATGCCAGTTACTAACATCCCATGTACTAGTTATCTATGTCTTTGTACTCTGAAGGTTAAATGTCATTACATCGGGCCCCTGCACCAGTTCCCTTTCTTGACTACAGCTTTTGTTTCTCTCCTCTGTGGTGATTAATTCTGCAGGTTTCTTTTGGAATAATCTCATGTTTGATCTTTCTTTGCCCCACATACCCTACAGGAATTTTTCTGTGGCGCTGAATGTCAGAGTCCTGATTTCCCCTTAGTGAGGAGGTCGGCCATGCACAGAAATAGGGGATAAGCACTAGAATCAACTCTAGGGAATATGCTGGAAGTAGATTAGAAGTATAGATTACAGGTTATCAGAGATAATGGCCTCTTAGAACACTTTTAGAAGGTGGGTTATTGGTTTAGACGTTAAGAGTGGGTGTACAAAGGGAGACAACAAGTTAGAGAAGCTTAAGACTGGTAGACAGTAGATGGAAGAGACAAAATTAGCTTGCCCTGACAGATAATGGGCACTATTATCAGGAAAGTTGTACATCTGGGTTGTATTTTCTCATCATAGTCAATCACTACTGTATGTTGAGCAGATAAACATAGAAGCTGAAATGTGTCATCAGAATGGGAGAAATGCTTACTATCAACCTACAATATGCATATGCTACAACCTTACTTGGTGAAGAAGACTTGGAGCACTTGCTAAGGAAGATCAAAGATTGCAAGCTTCAGTGTGAATTACAACTCAGTGTAAAAACAACAACAACAACAACAAAAGACCAAACCTCACAGCCAGTTCCATAAATGACATCGTGATAAATGGAGAAAAGATTAGAATTGTCAAGAATTTATTCTTGGGGGTCCACAATGAATGTTCATGCTAACAGCAGTCAAGAGTTCAAATGACAACTTTTATTTGGTAAATATGCTGCACTAGACTCTTTTAAGTGTTGAAAACCAAGGATGCTATTTTGAGGACTACAGAGTACCTGATAAAAGCCATGGTGTTTTAAATAGATTCAAGTGCATGTGAAAGCTGGACATTGAATAAGGAAGCACTAAGAAGAATATTGCTTTCAACTTATGGTGCCAGTGGACTGCTGTGGGAGTGAAATAATCTTGTGTCAATGTGAGAATTAAGAATGTAGGGAGTCTAGCTTTTCATTCAGGTGATAGCCAATGAGGCCATTGTGTGGGCATGGCCTTCTCCTCAGGTTTCTGGGTGCTCCCGTTTCCTCCTTGCAGGTGGGAGACATGCTCTCTCTCTGCTCCCTCCCTGAAAGAAATCCCTGTGGAGAAGACACAAGGACAGAGGCTGATGAAGTCAGACCTCTGGAGCCTGAGAAGCCACATAGAGACCCCTGCCAGTGCTGAGATGCTTACACCACCACTGGATCCACAAGACTTCCCATGTATTTCATTGTTATTAGATGTGTTTTGTGAGTCTGAAGAGGACCTTATAGATTGGTATCAGACATATGGGCTAATATCAGGCTTATGGACTTGATCTGGACAGTACTGGCATGTTTTTTCAACATTCAAGTGCTCATGAATTTGTTTTTCTAGTCTACTTAGACTAACATAACTGCCAAAAGGACAAACAAATTTGTCTTGGAAAAAGTACAGCGAGCATGCTCTTGAGGCAAGGATAGCAAGCCACCATCTCACATACTTTGCATATGCTGCAGGAGAGACCAGTCCCTGGAGATGGACATCATGCTTGGTAAAACAGAGGGGCAGCGAAGAAGGGGAAAAGCCCGGACAAGATGAATCATTACCATGTCTGCCGCAATGGGCTCAACATAAGAACAACTCTGAGGATTGTGCTGGACTGCGGAGTGTTTCTTTCTGTTGTCTACAGGGCCACTGTGAGTCAGAATTGATTTGACATCATGTAGCAAATTCATTGTAGGATTACAGAGCTCTAGTAGTGTTGTTGGGTAAATACTGGTGTGTGGTCTTAATTAATAATGTTCTGCTTGATCTCTAGGTACTACTATCCAATGCAATGATTACACAGAACTCACAGACAAAATTAACGATTAAAGGGTTTATTTTCTTAGTAACAGTTTAATTGGCATATAATTCACCTATCATACAATTCAATAACTCAGTCATTAAGAAGGGTTGTACAATCATCACCACAATCAATTTTCAGACATTTTCTTCTTTCTATTCATTGTTATTAGCTTCCCCTTTCCCCTCATTATTAAGGAAGTTAGCAAGATGTAATGCCATTCAGAAGTTCTCAGAGCTGAGTTGCTTTTAAGGATGTGTTACAAAGTTCTGTCAAATTTCCTAATAAATGTCCAAAGGGCATGCCATTCTACTATAACAATCAACCTGAAGGCATTCAGCTTAAACTTACTGAGCCAGCAAACTAGTCTTTGTGAACTAAGTGCCCAAAAGCAAATATGCATCTAAGAAATTGAAAGTAGTTAAAAATGAATTGCTATGCATACAGATCAATATCGTTATTGTAGGTACGCAGAAAGTAACTGGTATTGGTATTGACCAATTTTAATTAGGTAATCATGAGGGGTACTGTAGCAGGAATAGCAAATTGATGGTAAATGGTCTCATATGATCATTAAAAAATCTATCCTGACAAAAGATATGGTGCCCGGGGTCTTAGAAGCTTGAAGATAAACAAGCGGCCATCTAGCTCAATTCTACCTTACAAATCCAGCCAGACCAAAGGATGTACACTGGTACACATAGGAACTGGAAACACAGGGAATCCAGGACAGATGATCTCTTCAGGACCATTGGTAAGAGTGTTGATACTGGGAGGGTGGAGGGAAGGTGGGGTAGAAAGAGGGAACCGATTATAAGAATCTACATATAACCTCCTCTCTGGGGGACGGACAACAGAAAAATGGGTTAAGGGAGATGTCGGACAGTGTAAGATATGACTAAATAATAATTTATAAATTATCAAGGTTTCATGAGGGAGTGGGGAGTATGGAGGGAGAGGGAAAATGAGGAGCTGATATCAAGGGCGTAAGTGGAGAGCAAATATTTTGAGAACGATGAGGGAAATGAATGTAAAAATGAGCTTGACGCAATTAATGTATGTATGGATTGTGATAAAAGTTGTATGAGCGCCCAATAAAATGATTTTTAAAAAATCTATCCTGAAGTGTAATGATGTAAGTAATAAGATAAAGTTATATTTGCAAAAAAGACCATTTTAATATTATTCAAATTTAAGAACCAACCACTAATGCCTAAGAAGAAGGTATATGATTTTAATTTCTACAGTCTAGAATTGATCGTGTACAACATGAAAATGCACTGATAACAACTGGTGGTTGAAATATAAAGTGGAAAACAAAGAAGGATGAATAAGCATTAGTAGATGGCAAATACAACATTGTTGATATAAAATTCACCAGAGATTACAACATCTAATTCCACAAAACACACAATTTTCTCTTGGAAAACATTTTTGTTTTCAACAACAAAAAGTAACTATACATACCTGGACTTACTTGAGTGTAATATAAAAGAAACTGAATCAATATGAAAGTGTTATGTGAACAAAATACCGAATGGCTCAAAAAACATTCAATGACGATAGAAGTCATACAAAGAAAATATAAGATAATACCGTGTACCAAAAATAATTGGTTGGCATTCAGTTATTTGAGTGGTAGCATATAATCAGGACCTGATTCTACTAAAGGGAGAAGTTTAAGCTAAACTTTAGGTATCGGTTTAAAAAATGATTCCAGTAATTGACAAAAGTACTAATTGATATGTTCTGCCAAAGGCTGCATTGCTGGAAGTTTTCACTTGTTTATACTAAAACATTTGGAAGAAGACTACTTGGACAAATGATTGGAAGAGATCTGTATTGGTGTCTATTTAAAAGATAATAACAGTACACTGAAATTTTAAACTATATCATTAATATCACAGGCAAGTAAAATATTGCTGAACATCATTCCAAAATGGTTACAGTAAAGTAGTACATCAACAGGAAAATTCCAGAAGTTTACACTGGATTCAGAAGAGGGCAAAGCGTTAGGGCCACAGCTACCATTGTTAGATGAATCTTGGCTGAAAGGAGGATATGAGAAATAGATTGACCTATATTTATTGATCATATAAAGACATTCGACTGTGGAGATCCTAACAAGTTCTGGTTAACGTTGCAAAAAACAGCAATCCTAGAATGCTTGATTGCGCTCAGGCTACTTTTACACAGAGACCAACAGAGTGCTAAAAATGTACACATAGTTGAAGAACAGAAAACGTGTGCTCAGCATTGGATCCTTTTAAAATGCTTATTCGTTATTTATCGTGAACTATTAACATTAGAAGATGGCCTATATGAAGAAAAATGAGACATCAGGAACAGAGGCAGGCTCATTCAGACCCTGCGATGTACAGATGGTCCTACCTTGCTCACCAACTGTGAAGGAGACTAGAAGCACTAACTGATGAAGGTCAAAAACTTATTGGACCAGTATCACCATGATGATTAAGAGATCAAATGCTGAAACTGTCAAGAATTTGATTTTACTTAATTATACCACCAATGCCCGTGAAACCCTGGACAAATGAGTGAGTCAAAAATTAAAACAATGCATTGCATAAATTTCTCCTTAAAGTTTTAAAAAGCAAAGAGGTCGCCTGGAGAATTAAGGCGTGCTTGATCCAAGCCATGGTATTTTTAATTGCTTCATATGCATATGAAAATGAATCAGGAACACTAAAGAATTTATACTTTTGAATTGTGATGTTGTTGAATAATAATAAATATACCAGAGACTGTGAGAAGAGAGAATACATCTTTATCGGAACAAGTGCAGCCACAATACTCCTGGGTAACGTGTATGGCAAACTTTGTCTCATGTCCTTGGGCATGTTACCAGGAGGCACCAGTGCCCGAGGAAGAACATAATGCTTGGCAAAGTAGCATCAGTAAAAAAAAGAGGAAGATGCTCAATGAGATTATTTCACACAGAGGTTGCAACAATGAACTCTGGTTCAGCAACACTTGGGAGAATTGCTTCTGTGCAGGTAGTGGTTTTGCTGCTGTAAATAGGATTGTTCAGAGCCGGAACCCACTCTTTGGCTCCTAACAGCAACCAGAATATTTATTATACTTTGATTCCCGTATCTTTGCTTGTGCATTTTATCTGTATACTTCTTTGTAATTAATTAAACTCTAAACTCTGTGATATTATAATAATCTGGAACACATGCAAGAGCTCCTCAGTAATTCTATTATTATTATTTTCTTGTGGATACCCTTACTGGAGGCCATTACCTTCTTGCTTCGATCTGGATTGGTTTTCTCTGAGTCTGTTTTACAACTGCTGTCTTCAGTCGAGTCTTTGAGTGGTAACAACAGGGGACTGCGGGTTATTAACCAAAAACCCATCTAGAGTGGACTCCGAGGAAATCATGGCCACCTGGTTCTGAAAGATCACCGCCATAAAAACCCAAGCGATGGCAATTTTACTTTGCAACACACCAGGTGGTCAAGAGTAAGTTTGAATGTATTTCATTTCTAACCAGAAGTGAAGTCATATGAAATAAATTAACTCCATTTTCTGATTAATTCTATTTGTGCATCTCTTGCATTAAATTATCTATCTTCAGCACTTTGTCTCTGACTCTTTGTTTGCTTGGTTATTTATTTTCACTCTAGTAAAATCTTCCAGGAGTTTTTACTCAGTTATCAGACAGAAAATTTTAGAGACCTTCCATGCCAAAAAACCTGTATTCAACTTTCACATTTGATTGATAGTTTGGGTAGAAAATCTAGGTTGAAATCACTGTCATCCACCCTTTCAAAGGCATTATTCCATTGTTATAGATTATAGTAATCCTGACCAAAAAGTCCAATTGAAATCCTGTATTCTAAAGGTTTTTGGTTACCTATTTCTTCCTGTCATGTTCTTAAAGCCATTGAGACCCTCACTGTATGTCAGGGAGTCTAACATTTCCTAACACTTTTGCCTGGTTATAGTCTTTTCTGCTCATTTTACTAAATACTCGGTGGGAACTTTAATTTGGAATTTCATACTCTTTACCTAGATGCTCTTCTATGAATTTTTCTGTGAAAATGTGTGTCCCTCCATTTTCTCATTCCGTGACATATATCCTCTGAATATTTGAATACATTAGACCATTTTCTTTTTTTATAGTTAAAATTTTTTCAGTCTCAAATATTATAAAAATTAACACTTTATAGTTTTACCACTTCAAGTATAAACAGTAACAGTCTCAGAAACTCGTAGGGACAGTTCTGCCTTATCGTCAAGGATCACTATGAGTGAATCTTGAGTCAATGGCAGTGAGTTCATGTGGCCTTAACGTGGGTTGATGGCTCCCTGCCGTAATTCATGCCCATGATGGCATTCTTCTGTTGTGTTTAGGTGAAGTCCAGTTGTTTCTGACTTGTAGCTCACAACCTGATGAAGAATGGCATGAAGCCTGGTCTCACCTTGGGTCATACTCTCACAGGGTTATGCAGGAGCCCTTTGTCGAGGCCACTGTGTGAGTCCGTCTCATTGCTTCAGTTCGCTTCACTTAAAACTCATTACATCACCTGTGAAATAAGACAATATAACATTTTAATGTTGTACAGATATTATATTGGATATAACACAAATATACTCTATATACTGGTATACACTCAATCTATGTATGAAATAACCCTTTTGCAATTTGTTCTTGCTTTCTGTTTGCACTGGAAACCTTGGGGTTTGCCAACTTGCACCTGCAGTTGGCTGCTTAGTTCAGCTGCTGCATCTAGAAAAGCGGCGTGGTGGTACCGCAGTCACGCGATGTCAAAGCCCAAAGGTCAAAGTTGAGTCCTGGCCACCACAAATAAGTAGCTCAACCCACCTTGAGGAGCCTTTGAAGCAGGTCTATATCCTTGCAATTCTGATTACTTCTCTGTAGTGAACCGTTGCCCTAATGGACATTATGCATATCATGCATACACATTCAGACGGCAGAGTTTAGTGTGTGCTCAATAAATGATAATTGTATTTTACAATTGAGAATTGCTATATAATGAATATAGTGTATAATATACACCATATACATACATATATGCCGTGCATGTATGTACATATGTAAGTATACATAGTGTGTTAGATTGGGTTGACTAGAAAAACAAATCCAGAGACACCTGTATCTGTATAATAAAGAGCTTTTTTGCAAAGAGCAATGGTATATTGGAAAAACATCTTAGCCCAGTGTGGATCAAGTCCATAAGCCTTATATTAACCCATGTCAGATACTAGCCCATACATTCCTCTTTAGATTGATGCAGCATACACAATGATATCGATTATAAGAAATCACCAGCTAGTGGATAAAACGTCTTGTGGATCCAAGGCTGGTGGTAGCATGTCATCATGGGCGCAGGTTTCCATGTAGCTCCTCTAGCAATCTGAGTGTACCTCCTCAAAAGGAAGGTGAAGCAGAGAGAGAGAGCAGGTCCCACCTCCAGGTAGGAAGTTCCCAGAATTCTCATGAGAAGGCCATGCCCACAAGGAGGTAATATCAGACTGTGATGTGAATGAACCTCAAGACTTACTTTAATATTATATAATAATGAGGTTGTCACTGTGTTACATTAAATTCATAGAATAAGAAATTGGAATAATTAAGAATCCTACCATATTTTAAGCAAATGACAGTATAGTTAATATTAGAGGTTTGTCATGTGTTAGTAATACTGAATTGAATGCAGGATTGACATTCATTTATGTTAACATCTATAGATCTTTTAAAAAATACATATCTTTGTTCTAAGATATTTTCATATTCCAGATAATGAATATATTTTCAGCTCCCCTAAAACTACCTTTTTTACATTATGATCATTTTCTACTAACAAATGAAAATTTATGTATAATAATGGAGAGGACTGGGTAAATAATCCAAAATTATATGTGCAATTAGAAGCTTATTTTTCAAAAACTGGCTTACTTATTAGTTTTATTGATGTTAAATATTTGTATTTCAATACAATTATTTACATTTATTAAATACTTTAGAAGGTGTTAGAAAACATAAGAGAATATACAAAAAACAACAACTATAACAAAGCAATGACCAAATAAAAACAAAATACAAGAAAATAAAGCTTGTAATTAGTTCAAGGGTTGTTTGTTGGCCTTTAGGAGTGTTTTCCAGTCCAGGCTGTTGGGGCACCATTCCCTGGCCCCAAAGACAGCTTCAGCATGTTGTTTTGTTGTATATTGTTGCTTGTTTTTGCTCTATCATGTTTTTGTATGTGTTATTATCTCCACAGGTCTGTATAAATAAGATAGGCTGGTGAACAGTCTGGAGGAGAAAACAACGGGACCAACAGTTCCGGGAGACATGGGAGAGGGGTAGGTAGGGGAAAAGATTATGGTGTTAATAAACCAAGGGACAAGGGAACAACAAGTGATCCAGAACCGTGGTGAGGAGGGTGTGGGAGACCTGGTAGGAAATGATCAAGGGTAATGCAACCAAGAGGAATTTCTGAAACCCTTGCAGGGCTGAACATGATAGTGGGACAGGAGGAAAGTCAAGGGAAATAGAGCAAAGAGCTGGGAGGCAAAGGGCATTTATAGAAGTCTAGATAAAGACATGTATATATGCAAATATATTTACATATGAGGATGGGGAAATAGATCTATGTGCCTATATTTATAGGTTTAGTATTAAGGTAATAGAAGGACATTGGGCCTCCACTCAAGTACTCCCTCAATGCAAGAATACTTTCTTCTATTAAATTGGCATTCTATGATGCTCACCTTCCCAACACAACCGCTGAAGACAAAGCGGGTGAATAAGCAAATGTGGTGAAGAAAGCTGATGGTGCGCAGATATCAAAAGATATAGTGTTTGGGGTCTTAAAGGCTTGAAGGTAAACAATCGGTCAAGTAGCTCAGAAGCAACAAAGTCCACATGGAAGAAACACACCAGCTGTGTGATCACGAGGTGTTGAAGGAATCCGGTATCAGGCATGATCAGAACAAAAATTCTTACCATAGTGTATGAAAGTGGGGAGTGTGGAGTGGAGATCCAAAGCCCATTTGTAGACCACTGGACATCCCCTTACAGAAGGGTCTCTGGGTAGAGACAAGCTAGTCAGGATGCAGTATAGGAAGGATGAAAAATACAACTTTTCTCTAGTTCCTAAATGCCACCTCCCACCCCCACCCACATCATGATCCAAATACTACCTTGCAAGTCTGGATAGACCAGATGATGTACACTGGTATAGGTAGGAACTGGAAACACAGGGAATCCAGGAAGGATGATCCCTTCAGGACCAGTGGTGTGAGTGGTGATACTGGGAGGGTAGAGGGAGGGTAAGTGGGAAAGGGGGAACCGATTACACGGATCTGCATGTGACCTCCTCCCTGGGGATGGGAAACAAAAAAGTGGGTGAAGGCAGATGTCAGACAGGTCAAGATATGACCAAGTAATAATTTATAAATTATCAAGGGCTCATGATGGAAGGGGAGCGGGGAGGGAGGGGAAAATGTGGACCTGATGCCAGGGGCTTAAGTGGAGAGCAACTATTTTGAGAATGATGAGGGCAATTAATGTACAAACGTGCTTTATACAATTGATGTATGTATGGATGGTGATAAGAGTTGTGAGTCCCTAATAAAACGAATTAAAAAAGAAAACATAAGATATTCTAATAATATTAATCTATTTTAGAAAAATTTATTAAATGAACAACATATGAAGAAAATATAAAGATTGAGGGCCTCTTAACATATAAACATTTAGGAGAATAATGTTTTTAATTATAAATTTTAAAATAATTATAAATTGTAAAATTTCCTCTAACTGAACATATCTTAAGTTGCAATAGATATTATAAACATTTTCCTCTGTTGTACAATCATTTATTTTGGACAAGGTTCAAATGTGTGTGTTTTTCCCTCTCTCTTGCTTATCACAATTATGACTTCATGGTAACTTAAATAGAAGTAGAGGAGTCAGTAGGAAACAGGAAATATCAGAGGAATTAATAGGTGCTCAGTTGCAGACTTAAAAAGTGACTTTATTTTGGATTATCATACTGGTTACAAACAGAATAATTTAGATAATTGAAATAATTTTGAAAGAACTCTCCTCTAATCAAACCATACAAATAAATATTCTGCTAATTAATAATGTGGTTTTATATAAAATGAATAAACTACATATGTAAATATTTGTTCCTATTAATTAAATACTATCAGAATTTACACACACACACACACACAACAATCTTAATATTCTAAAACTAAAGTAATTATTTCTGGTAAGTAGATGGTTTCTAAATATTAAATAATTTATAACTTATAATTGGTATCAAACCGATTAATCTTACTTTTAGGATGATAGTATATAATATTTGAGTTAGATTATCTTTATACTTTATATATATATATATTAAATCAGGCTCATCCATCATACTTCTGAGCATTATATAATCTGAGGTGTTTTTGACAATCTCCAACACCTTCTTGGGTTATATTTCCAGGGAGAAAAATTTTTGGCCACACTGCATGATATAAAACTCTGGGAATTTATGCCTGCATTTGTGTAGGTATTGAAACACATTCAAAATTACTTCCCAAAGAAAACTCTAGATTTGATTGTATTTACCTGTGGAAAACTGCAAGTATAATCTCTCTTTTCACTTTTCTTTGTAAGAAGCTACATTTTAATGTGGTTTTGTTGCCAAGTAGCTGAATGATTTTATTGTCCCATATTCTCTTGTTGATGGTCATTGACCGAGTTTTGGCGTATAGGCTGTAGTCAAAAGCACTGTGTACAACTTTCAAATTTTCTCCTTCATGACTCCCTTTTTTCTCCTCTCTAATGACTGAACTGCAGGAATCTGGATGGGAAATTGGTCACTTATCTTTGCCCTTGAGGCAGCACACCACAGGGAATTAGAAGGACCAGAGGGATGGAGCCTGGGACCTGGAAGAACAGAGAGTTGCAAAGCACAAACTGGGTTGTTTACTCGAGGTTTCTTTTATTTAAGAAAAAAAGTAAATTATTATCTCATTTGATTGACTATTTATTGTTGCTACTTATGTCGTTGAATTTAATCCTTACTGATATTATTATTGTTTCTCATTTTTTTGAGGCAGAGCAAGGAGGATGAGTCTCAACCAAATGTCAATAGATATTTAAGCCAAATCTTTTCTTTCCTCAAGCTATCGTCTAATCAGAGCCTGGCATAAACCCAGTTGAATCTTACAGATTTATATTGAGGTAATATTGATTAAGTGCCCATAATGTGCTACCAATCTCTGGACTATTTAATCACATACATTCCCTAGAAAATTATTACGCAGAATTTGTGGTATTATTGCAATCTTTATGATGAAACCAGGAAGCTTAAAAGGAATGTAATAAGCATAGCGTCTGTGTATTGTTTGGTGGGGAGTCCCTTGGATCCAGGTGGGATCTGATTCCTCTGGAACACTGAGCCAGAGTGCTCCGTCAACTTTCCTGAAACTGAAACAATGAATATCACCTGCTGGAAACCATTCCAATCATAGACCTCCATCACAATTTAAACATAAAAATGGCTTCATACGTATTTCATTAAAACAAACTGATCAATAACATCTACCCACAAATGCATTTTAATGTATTTGAGGTATGTCACATCTCAGGTTCTCATTGAAGAATTTCATATATTTGAGAACAGTTATCATATCCCTTTGCAAATATTTTCTTTAGTGCAATATATTTAATGCCTTCACTATTCATCATATCACATGACTCAAATCTCTCACTTTTCTATAATCAATTATTTTTACCTATCCCTATTGTTGGCTGGATTGTATACTAATTTTACCAGTTGATATTTAAGTTCTAATAAGAGCTTTAGTTCGCTATAGAATCTGTTAGTTAAACCATACACCTTTGAGGTTCTTCAGTCGTCATTGTTCTGGAAAGAGATAGCTGCAACTTAAAGAGCTTCCCAAGAGCATTCCAGACCCCACTCACTACTCACTACAGCTGGATATAGAACACTGTCTTTGTGAACTGTTAGGACAAGTGATCCTGGTGTCTCCTGAGGCTATGATTCTGACCCCTCAGACTCAGGAACTCATTAAGATGTTTGGTTATTGCTCAACTATTTCCCCAACTTTGCACTTTGTATGTTTGTAAGTACTTATGGATATATGTGCCAAAGGCACTATCTTTGAATCTATTAACTTATGAAAACCCTATCGGACAGAGTGGAACTTCTCCCTGGGTTTTCCAAAGTCTTAAATTTTTATCAAAGCAAAAGGACACATTTTTCTCTCATGAAGCAGCTGATGGATTTTAAACCTCTATCCTTGTGTCAAGCAGCACTCTTGAATGTCTTGAAGAAAGAGCAAATATGTCACTTTGAGAGCTTCAGTGTGCTGGTCCTAAGTCTGGCCTTTTCAATGGCCTCATTTGCAGGTGAAAGCTGTACCATGGATAAGGAAGACTGGGATGGAATGAATGCATTTGAATAAGGTTGGGGAAGAATGGTGAACATACTAGTGGTTCACAGAAGAACAAACAAATCTTTCCTGGAAAAAAAGTACTGGCAGAAGCAAGGTTGGTGAGGTAATTAGTTTATTGTGCCCACCTGGCCTATAAACACATGTGGGGTTAATTGAAGGGTAGCGCAATAAATGGCTCTGTGAATCTTGCCTTTCAAGTTATCAGGTCTCTTGCTTTGTGGTGGTTGGACCAGGGTGCAGCTGCCTTAGCCAGATCCCTGCTTCAGCTGGCAAGGCTGATTTCCTGCAAGATATCCCTGAAGAGAAGCCACATCCAGAGCAGAGATGTTTACACATTCACTGGTTTGGCTTTCCTCCTGCAGTTGGCATCATTGTGAGTGTTTTGTGAGATGGAGGAGGACTTGTGAATTGGTGTTGGACATATGGGCTAAAGGATTAATGTTTGACTTGTGGGCTTGGACAGCACTGGGTTGGGATGTTTTCTTCATGCGCACTTACCCTTTATATAAAGTTCTCTCTTATACATATGAGTTTCTGTGGATTTGTTTCTCTAATGTACCCAGACTAACACAGTTGGTAAGAATTTGTCTCATATATTTTGGATATTTTATCTGGTAGGATCAGTCTCTGGAGAAGGACTTCATGCTTGGTAGAGAGTCAGCCAAAAAGAAGTCCCTGAGTGAGAGGTATGAACACAATGGCTCGAAAAATGGACTCAAGCATCCAGCAGGGTGTTGCATAGAGTATTGAGGAGTAGGATCTTACTCAATGGCACCTGGAAACCATAAAAAGACTGGAAACATATCCATGATGTGGTAGAGAACACAGCACACTTATAAAATCTCTTTAGATATAATCAGGCATCTCAAAGAAACAAGTTACTGGTCTTAGAGACTGGGATCCATTGTGCTAGAAGATGTCCAAGGTTAATTAGCATAATACACAAAAATAAATTTCTACCCTTCACTTTAGACGTCTGTGGTCTGAAAATGTATACACGGCCATCGAAGGTGCAATTATTGACAGTTCCTGATCTAGCACAAAGAAGAATGAAGAAAATCAGAGATGCGCAGAGACTAGTGGTTTAGTGAACCAACCAACCATATCCGTATAACTCTGAAACCAGATGAAGTAGGTGGCACCCTGCTGCCAGTATCAAGTACTCTGAAATGGATCACACTGGAAAGTTTTTGTAAACCAGACTTATTGGTCACATTTAGACCGGTAGAATTCCTAAGCCTATGGTCCTCAGTCACTCTTTGGGCCTGGAATTGAACTCACTCCCTTGGATCAATTTTCAGCCCAATGACACATAGGTCTCTAAATGGCGCAGCAACACTAAGAAGGTACTCACACCACAGAGTAGTCGACCACTTGAGGCCTACAGGGAAGCATTTACATAGGGACAATGGTCAGAAGGGTCAGAAAGTGGAAAACTAGGGAGAAAGTTGGGTAAATGATGCTGCATTGTCAGGATCACAACCACTGACCTGAAACAAAATATGTATGAATTGTTCAATGGAAAACTGATCACTTTCCCCAAAACACAATGAAGTGTTTAAAAAAAATTAAAAGATTACACCCATGAAAAATGTATCCCCATTCTATTCTACCGTTATGGTCTATATGGATTGGAATGGACTCAATGCCAATGGGTTGATATATTTGTCCCACCACCCCCTTCCAAGTCTTCTTGATGAGTCTATTTATTGCAAGTTCAAGTTTGAGAGTTACTGCTGTACACTCTTAGTCAGGGAAGCTGGAAACCTTGAGTGCTTCTGATTTTAAATGAAAATTTACTGATACTAATAAATATACTGCTTGGCTTTGAAAATATTCCGTTTTTCATCTTTGGCTTAGTAGCTGGTGTTGAAAATGGCATAGTCATCCTCATCAGGAATCCTCTTGGTGGTGCATGTAAACTGAGTCATTGTTGGCAACACTGGGTTCCAGGGGGGTCTTTGTGGAGGTGGCAATGTCTGCCCTCTTCAGTTGATCATTACAGCCCGATGCAAGACAGCAACTATGCTTCCTCTAATTTTTAGTCATGCATCATCCTCAAAAGGAGGTTCCAAACACTTCACTGCCACCACTCATCAAGATGAAACTCTCCTTTGAGGATGATGCTCTTTCTCAGATATATATATATATATATATATATATATATATATATATATATATATATATATATATATATATATATATATATATATATATATATATATATATTTAAAATAGTTTTATTAGGGGCTCATACAACTCTTATCACCATTCATACATACATCAATTGTGTAAAGCACATTTGTACATTCATTGCCCTCATCATACTGAAAACATTTGCTCTCCACTTAAGCCCCTGGCATCAGCTCCTCATTTTTCCACTCCCTCCCTGCTCCCCACTCCCTCATGAGCCCTTGATAATTTATAAATTATTATTTTGTCATAGCTTACACTGTATGATGTCTCCCTTCACCCACTTTTCTGTTGTCTGTCCCCCAGGGAGTATGGTCCCCCCTTTCCAACCCACCCCCCTTCTATCCTCCCAGTATTGCCACTCACACTGCTGATAGTGAAGGGATTGTCCCCTCCCCTCTTGATTCCCTGTGTTTCCAGTTCCTATCTGGATCAGCGTACATCCTCTGGTCTAGCCAGATTTGCAAGGTAGAATTTGGATAATGGTAGTGGAAGTGGGGGGTGGGAAACATTTAGGAACTAGAGGAAAGTTGTACTTTTAATCTTTGCTATATCACACCCTGACTGGCTTATCTCCGCCTCGAGACCATTCTGTAAGGGGATGTCCATTGGCCTACAAATGAGCTTTGGGTCTCCACTCCACACATCCCCCTTCATTCACTATGGTAAGATATTTTGTTCTGATGATGCCTGATACCTGATCTCTTCGACACCTCATGATCGCACAGGCTGGTGTGCTCCTTCCATGTGGGCGTTGTTGCTTCTGAGCTAGATGGCTGCTTGTTTACCTTCAAGCCTTTAAGACCTTAGCCGCTATATCTTTTGATACCCGGGCACCACCAGCTTTCTTTGCCACCTTTGATCATGCACCCATTTGTCTTCAGTGAGCTTATCCTGGAGATGAGCACACAATATATTTTTTGTTCTTTCATTTGCATTTCATCTGAGGGGTTTTTCCTACAAGCGCCATATCAGATATTGTCCCACTGCTGTCCATAAAACTAAGATTTTGCTAACAATAATTAAAAAGTGGTCTCAGACGTACATTGGCAGGGAACTTCCAAAAATTCAAGCGAAATTCAAAAGAGGACCAGGAATGAGAACTATCATTGCTGATATCTGATGTATCTTGAAGAAAGCATTAAATGTCAGAAAAAATATTTACTTATTTTTGTTATGTAGCAAAGATAGTCCAATGTGAAGATCATACCAAATTTTGGAAAACATTATGAAGAATGGGAATTCTGGAATACTTAGCTTTGTTCATTGTGTACCCATACCCAGATCAAAAGGTACTCTTCAAGAAGATCAAGGGACTATTGTGTGGTTTAATTCAGCAATAGTGTGCATCAAGGTTGATCCTTTCAACATACATATTCAATCTGCATGCAGAACAGGTCTTCTGAGAACCTGGTCTATGTGAAGAAACACTTGCCATAAGCTTTGAAAACTCAGTAACATCTTGTGATATGCAAATGACAATAACTTGCTTGCTGAAAGCAAGGAGTTCTTGAAGCACTTACCAATGAAGACCAAAGACTATAAAGTAAACTTTGAAATTAACAAGCAATGCCTAAAGAAACGATAGT